>NC_091297.1:43018042-43075542 GCF_038502225.1 Cherax quadricarinatus
ACACACACACTCCACACACACACCACACACACCCCACACACACACCCCACACACACACCCCACACACACACCCCACACACACCCCACACACACCCCACACACACACCCCACACACACACCCCACACACACACCCCACACACACACCCCACACACACACCCCACACACACACCCCACACACACACACCCCACACACACACCCCACACACCCCACACACACACCCCACACACCCCACACACACACCCCACACACACACCCCACACACACACCCCACACACACACCCCACACACACACCCCACACACACACCCCACACACACACCCCACACACATCCCACATGCACCCCACACACACCCCACACACACACCCCACACACACACCCCACACACACACCCCACACACACACCCCACACACACACCCCACATACACACCCCACATACACACACACACACACACACACACACACACACACACACACACACACACACACACACACACACACACACACACTCACACACAAGGTGGACAAAGACAGGATGTTCCAGAGATTGGACACAGTAACAAGGGGACACAGTTGGAAGCTGAAGACACAGATGAATCACAGGGATGTTAGGAAGTATTTCTTCAGCCACAGAGTAGTCAGTAAGTGGAATAGTTTGGGAAGCGATGTAGTGGAGGCAGGATCCATACATAGCTTTAAGCAGAGGTATGATAAAGCTCACGGCTCAGGGAGAGTGACCTAGTAGCGATCAGTGAAGAGGCGGGGCCAGGAGCTCGGACTCGACCCCCGCAACCTCAACTAGGTGAGTACACACACACACACACATGTATAAACGTATACATACATACGACCGAAAGAGTCAAAGGGTTAAGTTACTTCGTCAGCAATTTAGAGTGCCACTCTTTGACACTGCTTCAAGAAGTTTCATATACTCCAGCACTTACGAAAACATTGCTGGGACCTATAAATATTTTGTATATATTTCTAGACAGTAGTATGTTCACATGTCAATGTGTTTGTGACTGTTTCATTACTATATCTATAATTAATATTTGCATAACAAAGATTGGCTATGTGGTCACAAGATCTGCTGTGAATTGTAATTATTAGAACTTAAAAACTACATATCACATTGAAGGGAGGAAGTATGGAAGAAGTGAATATTTTCAGATATTTGGGAGTTGACTTGTCAGAAGATGAGTTTATGGAGGATGAGGTTAAGCAGAGAATTGATGATGGTAAAGAGGTGAGTGGTGCATTGAGGTATCTGTGGAGACCAAAAAAAAATGTTACCCGTGGAGGCAAAGAAGGGAATGTACGAGAGTATAGTGGTACCAACACTCTTATATGGGTGTGAAGCATGGGTTGTAATTGCTGCAGCGAAGAGGCAGCTGAAGACAGTGGAGATGTCCTGTCTAAGGGCAATGTGTGTTGTAATTATTATGCAGAGATTTTGTAGTGTGGAAATTAGGAGGTGTGGAGTTATTAAAAGTATTAGTCAGGGTTGAAGAGGGGCTGTTGAGGTAGTTTGGTCATTGAGAGAATGGAACAAAGTAGAATGACTTGGAGAGTGTGTAAATCTGTAAGGAAAGGAAGGAGGGGTAGGGGGCATTCCTGAAAAAGTTGGAGGGAGGGGGTAAAGGAGGTTTTGTGGATGAGGAGCTTGGACTTGCAGCAAAAGCTCCTGAGTGTGTCAGGAATGAATGGAGACAAATGGTTTTCGGGACCTGATGAGCTGTTGCAGTGTGAGCAGGGTAATATTTTGCGAAGGGATTCAGGGAAACTGGTTAGCTGGACTTGAGTCCTGGAAATGGGTAGTACAATGCCTGCATTTTAACCCTTTCAGGGTCCAAGGCCCAAATCTGGAGTCACGCACCAGTGTCCAAGAATTTAAAAAAAAAAAAATTATTTTTTCTTATGAAATCGTAGAGAATCTTTTTGTGAAGGTAATAAAACAAAAAGTACGAAATTTGGTGGAAAATTGACGAAATTATGCTCTTGCGAATTTTGATGTGTCAGTGATATTTACGAATCTGCGATTTTGCTGACTTTGACTCCCATTTTAGGCCAATTACATTATTCCAATCAACCAAATTCTTAGCTATTTCACTAGTATTACTTCTATTCTATCGATTGAGCACAAGAAATCGCCAAGTCAACTGTTTCAACTACAAAATAAAGTGATCGGAAATTGTTAATTTGGCCAATTTAACACAAAGTTCAAAATATTCCAATTTCAAAATATGGTCCAGAATAAACAATGTAGGCATTCCTGGCACTAAACTAACATTTCCTCTGTTCATTAGTTATGTTTTGAGGCTTTACAAATAAATTCCATTTTGATTTTTTATTCACATAATGAATTTTTATTCACACCAAAAAATAGAAGATTTACTGTTATGCAATACTGTAATAATTGTATAAATATCATCACCATATTTGTGAATGTATATTAGACCCACCAGCTGACGTGTATTAGACGTGTGAGGTCGTTTGTTTACTCTTGAATATCGGCAAAAATTTAACATTTCCGCTACTTTGAGCTCAGTTTGAAGCCATTTCCAGTGCTAAAACCAATCAAAATCATCTCTATTTCTGTAATGTCTTCCATTCTATCAAATGAGACCAAGAAATCGCAAATACAACTATAAAAAACATACGAAAAAACACTGCAAAGTTGCTGTTTTAATCGAAAAATCATGATTTCAGTTTTTTTCTCATTATACACAGCGTGCTGCAGGATCTGTTTTATGTGGTGCACACATACCACATAGATGTATTCTGTCATATCTAGGCCCAAATGTACCACTCACAGTTTATCCGAGTGAGCTGAGCTCATGGCGTAGATCTATGGTTTGGACACTCACCGTAAAGCCGTAGATCTACGGGACGGACCCTGAAAGGGTTAAAGGAGGGGTTTGGGATATTAGCAGTTTGGAAGGATATCTAATCTGACATATATAGAATGCCTCTGCAAAGACTGATTATGTAAGAGTGATGGTGAAAGTAATGAATGATGGTGGAAGTTCTTTCTTTATTTTTGGGTCACCCTGTTTCCGTGGGAAACGATCAACGTGTTAAAAAAAAAAATGTGTGAATTAAAAAAAAAAAAAAGAGAGAGAAAAGGTTAAATCGGCAACATTTCTACAAGGGGTAGGACTCCATGTTGCCGTCCAATGACCATCCAGTGCCAGCTTTGCCACCTTATTTCTCGATAAATACTGGCTCCCAATTGGGGGGGTCTTATTGCACAGAAAATGGCCATCTTTGTTTTAACCCTTTCAGGGTCTAGAGGCCAAATTTCAAAGTGTGCACCAGTCCAAGAATTTTCAAAAAATAATAATGTTATTTTTTCTTATGAAATAGTAGAGAATCTTTTTCTGAAGGCAATAAAACAAAAAGTACAAAATTTGATAGAAAATTGACGAAATTATGCTCTCGCGAATTTTGACGTGTGTTACGACTTAATCTTCACCGTAACAATAGGGGCACAAATAACTCCAATTTTTTGTTAGTTTTATTTTATTACCAATCGTTTAGCTTCATTGGTATTTGGTTAGTGAATTAAAATAACCACAAGCAATTATAAATGAAATACTATACAGCAAGAAACCCAATCTTACGTTCAAATTCTCATTAACAGAGTATGATACAATAATTTCAATTAATAACCTACTAATCTCACCATTTAACTCTTTTTAGAAAGGTCTAGGGTAACGAAATAGTTATCTTTCATAAGTGACATGAATTACCAGACTTCAGGAAACTAATGGCAAAGGCAAGACAATAGACTTGGTATAAAGTTTTAGTTTAAGCTAGGAGCTTTGGGTTGAAGACCCGTACCGAGTCAGAGCTAGGAGCTGACTGACTCACTCAACTACTTCATAGTATGACTTCAGCTCGGCCAGAAGGCGACGCGTGGCGTCAATTCTAGAACCACCAATTGGTCACTACAGTAGTGGTTACACATTCGTAATACCTAACCTAATAATAATATAATATAATATTATAATTATAATAATCATGGGGAAAGATATAATATAATACAATATAATACAATGAGAGTACTGTTGATAATTCATACCGTACCCGATAATAATACAGTGGACCCCCGGTTAACGATATTTTTTCACTCCATAAGTATGTTCAGGTGCCAGTACTGACCGAATTTATTCCCATAAGGAATATTGTGAAGTAGATTAGTCCATTTCAGACCCCCAAACATACACGTACAAACGCACTTACATAAATACACTTACATAATTGGTCGCATTCGGAGGTAATCATTATGCGGGGGTCCACTGTATATAGTCGAACCTGCTTTATCTAGCTAGTAATAAAGTGGTTCGTGATATATTATTACAGAACTTATTTTAACCAGGCCTTTTATTTTTGTATATAATGGAGTGAAGTAGGGGCGCGTAACACCTCCCCCCTCGCGACTGACGGTCGCCATTGACTTGTACTCTCTGTGGTGGGTAGCATCTGTCGTAGTAGCAGAGGTTGTAACATAGACAGCAGTCTTACATCATCTCCAGCTTTCTCCACAACATAGATGGTCATAAAAGTACCGACTCATACTGTTAAAATAAAGGTATATTAATAAAAATTTCAAGGCCTAGAGAGGGCATCAGCAATGAGATTGTTTTCCTTTTATATGGGAAATAGAGATAGAGAAGGGTTGAATTCTCAAAGCCCAATGAAGTATTCTCGCATTCTTCGATTTCATAGTATTTATGAAGGTCAAAGGATTGTGATCGGAGTACACCGATATCTGATGGGTAGAAGATCCTAAATATACATCAAAATTCTCTAGGCATATAACGAGAGCTAAGGCTTCTTTTTCTATAGTTGAATAATTAATTTGGTGTTTCTTTAACTTAGAAGAAAAATAAGAAACAGGTTGTAATAGGTCAGAATTTGGAGCCTTCTGTAACAATGCGGCTCCCAAAGCATATGCACTGGCATCTATTTGTAAGTGGAATGGTTTATTAAAATCAGGACTTAGAAATACGGGGGAAGAGGATAGTAATCTTTTTAAACGATTAAAAGCAATTTCACAGTCCTGGGTCCATGAAAACTTTGTTTTTGGACTTGTTAATTCAGTTAGGGGAAAAGCTACCTGTGCAAAATTCGGACAGAACCGACGGTAGTAACCGGCAACTCCTAAAAATCTTGATACGCTTTTCCTATCCTTAGGGGTAGGAAATTCTAAGAGGCCCTTTACTTTGGCGTTCAGAGGAGCGACTTCACCTTGTCCAATCCGAAATCCTAAGTATTTAATTTTCGTCAGGCCAAACTCACACTTGGACAAATTCACTGTAAAATTATGTTTACTTAAGGCGTCAAACAAGGCTTTAAGCTGTTTAAGGTGTTGGGGCCAACTGTCGCTGTATACGACTAAGTCGTCTAAGTAAGCTTCTACTCCATCCAATCCGCCCGTAAGTATGTTCGTAATACGCTGGAACGTAGAAGCCGCGTTACAGAAGCCGAAGGGCATAACGCAATACTTGTATAGGCCACCAGGTATCGTAAAAGCCGATATCTCTTGAGCTCTTGGTGACAACGGGACTTGGTAATACCCTCTTAACAAGTCCAATTTACTGATATACTTAGCTCTGGAGACCTTGTCTATTAAGTCGTCAATTCTGGGTATTGGAAACCCATCAGGTACTGTTACAGCATTGACTTTTCTAAAATCCGTGCACATACGGGAGGTCCCATCTGGTTTGGGGACTAGAATGCACGGGGATGCCCAAGGACTGTTACTTGGTTTTATCAACCTGTGTGAGAGTAAGAAGTTCACCTCTGCCTCTAGCTCATCTTGTTTCTTGGGACTCACTCTGTAGGGAGATTGCTTGATTGGAGTAGGTTCTCTGAGAGTAACATCGTGCACACCCAACGTACACGGTTTTGGGACGTCGTTGAATAGGTGGAGATTTGCCTTAATCAGGGATTTTATTTCGTGTCCTTTGTCCACTTCCAGATTTATCAGTAGAGAATTTAAATTCTTTAACCCTTTGAGGGTTTTCGTCGTACTAGTACGTCTTACGCGTAGGGGTTTTTGACGTACTAGTACTCATAAATTCTAGCGGCCTCAAATCTAGTGGGAGAAAGCTGGTAGGCCTTCATATGAAAGAATGGGTCTTTGTGGTCAGTGTGCACAGTCTAAAAAAAATCCTGCAGCACACAGTGCATAATGAGAAAAAAAAAACTTTGACCATTTTTTTTTAATAAATCAGTGACTTTGCAGTGTATTTTCGTATGGTATTTATTGTTGTATTCTAGTTTTCTTGGTCTCATTTTATAGAATGGAAGACATATTACAGAAATAGAGATGATTTTGACTGGTTTTACAAAGAAAGGTGCCTTGAAATTGAGCTCAAAGTAGCAGAAATGTTCGATTTTTACCAAACTTCAAAAGTAAACAAATCGTGCCAAGCGTGCAATACACGTCAACTGGTGAGTCTAATATTCTTTCACAAGTGCACCAATAATATTTATACCATTTTTTACACTAATGCAGTAGTCTGCATAACAGTAAATCTTATATTTTTTGTGAAAATAAAAATTCAAAGTGGAAAGCAAAAGAATATAAGAGGGGCCTTGAGACGTGAATAATGACTAGAGGAAATGTCATTTTAGTGCCAGGAATGTCTTTCTTGTTTATTCTGGACCCTATTCGGAAATTGGCATCTTTTGAAATTGGCAAAATTGCTAAATTCTGACCACTGTACTGGATAGTTGAATTTCATAAATGAGTGGTTTCTTGCACCCATTCGATAGAAAAAATGGAGTTCTAGCGAAATATTCATGTTTTTTGTCGACTAGTACAGTGAAATTGGCCGAAAATGGGGCTCAAAGTGGGCAAAATCGCCGATGCGTAAACATCGCCGAGACCGCTAACTTTGCGAGAGCATAATTCCGTAAGTTTTCTATCAAATTTCAAACTTTTGGTGTCTTTATGATCGGGAAAAGATTCTCTATCTTTTCATAAGAAAAAATAATTTTTTTTTTTTTTTAAATTTGGCCGACCCTGAGAACGAGTTTCGGAGAGGGCCTGTCGACCCTCAAAGGGTTAAGGCTGTCGAATTGTTCAGAAGAACTGGTATTCCTATCATTTCATCCGAACTTACTGGAACCCGTTCTTGGTTCAGAGGAGTTATAGTAGAAACTGGTGAAACGATTCCTGAATAGGGTTTAAGTTGGTTAACGTGATACGTCCGTTGTGAGTTCTTCTTCGGCGTCCTTACCAAGTAGTTCACGTCACTTAGGCGCTTCACGATTTCTAAAGGACCTTCAAATTTGGGCTGTAGAGTATGTCCCTGATGAAAACGTTGAACCAGAACTTGATCTTTTGGTTCAAATGGACGAAGTTTAGTTCGACGATCGTATTCCTCCTTCATCTTACTCTGTGCTTGTCGTAAGTTTTCGGCGGCCAATTCTCTAGCTAGGCTCAGGCGTTCTTTCATATAGGTAGGAGAGCTCCTAAAAGTCGGCGTTTCTTCCCCGGTCCAAGCTTCTTTGAGAACCTGTACTGGTCCTCTAATTTGATGCCCATATATTAACTCAAATGGCGAAAACTTCAAGTTGTCTTGTTCGCTTTCTCTTAGGGCAAACAAGAGAAGTGGAATACCTTCATCCCAATCTTTGGAATACTGTAAACAATAGGACCTCATCATAATCTTCAAAGTTTGATGGAACCTTTCCACCACGCCTTGTGATTGGGGTCGATAGGCCGTCGCGTAAACCGTCTTGACCCCTAACTGAGCCAAGGCTTCACGGAAAAATTTTGAATTAAAATTCGACCCTTGATCCGATTGAACTTCTCTTGGAAATCCGAAGTGAGAGAAGAACTTAATCAGTGCTCTCACTATTAGGCGGGCATTAATCCTCCTGAGAGGAACTGCTTCCGGGTACCTGGTGACGGTGTCCATGATAGTGAACAGGAACTGGTTGCCCTGCCAAGTCTTGGGTAGCGGGCCGACACAGTCGATCACCAGACGTGAAAAGGGTTTGCCTCTTACTTGTATAGGGTTCAATGGCGCAGGTGGTGGATTATGTGCAGGTTTGCCTACTAGTTGACACACGGAACAGCTTCTTACATACCGTTCCACTTCTTCCTTCATTTTTGGCCATGTGAAGTGCTTAGCAATTTTTCTAAAAGTCTTCTTTTGTCCCAGATGTCCACCTTGAGGACTGTCATGAGCAAACTTACATGCTAAATTTCTAAACGGGGTAGGCAAGACCACTAGATGATCACTTTTAAGAGATCCTAGTTTCTTTTTCAGTAAGTCCTTCTCCCAATAGTAAGAGCTGTCACCTTTAAGGGCTTCTTCTCCCGACACAGCAAGCTTCCTGATGTCACTTAAGGAGGGGTCTATTTAGAGTTCTCTTACTAGATCCTCCTTCGAGAATAAATCTATTTCGGAAACCACCAACTTAGGAACTTTCGTTGAATATGTCTCCTACTCCTACGTCGACGTCGTCCATGACTTCCTCTGATACCAACGGAGAACGCGACTGTTTGGTCATTGCCCGGGTTACTATGCTCAGAGGAAAGAGGGTAGGTTCCGTTCGTCGGGCTTCGATGACGTAATTTTCCTCGGTTGGATTTTCCATAACTATGGGCTCTTTCCATATTCCTTCTTCCGCTAAGTCGTTCCCAATCAATAGGTCTACGTCTTTTATGGGGAAGTTAGTTGGAGACACTCCGATTGACGTCCAGCCTGTAAAAATAGGAGTTTCAACATATAACTTGTACAGGGGTACTTGCGTAGTGGAGCCACCATAAGCTTCCAACAGAGCGTCGAAACCCGTATATGATCTGGCGGGGAATGATAACAGTCCTTCTCTTAATAATGTTAAGTAGGACCCCGTATCCCTAAAGGAATTTACTTGCAACAACTGGCTATCGGTAATTCCTCCTTTGCTTTTGGAAAAGTAAGGACTCATAGCCCTTGACAAGTTTGACGATGATACCCATATTCTGCTTAGTCAACTAGGAGGATCTGTTAGTTTTCCTTGGGACAGAGCGTCTACTCTTGGCTCGGACTTCCTTGGATGAGTCGTAGAGGATATTATTTGTGTGGGCAATCTATATGATGGACTCCTTCCCTGGTCCCTATCACGCTTAAAGCATTGTGATTTGAAATGTCCCAGCTTCGAACAGTATGAACATTTAATTTTTTCCCATGACCTATCTGGTCTATAGGATGGGCTCGATTGAATTTGGTGTTTTACTTCGGGTTTACTTGTTACACGGGAGTGAACGGGTTGGGTAGGTCGCTTACCGAAAGGCTTCGCAGGTTCGGGTCTCGTTGCTGGCTTGATAACCTGGCTGCTTTCAGATTGTACCAACCTCTGGGAAATCTCAAAGTTGTCTGCCAGCGCGGCAGTCTCTAACAACGTCGTTTGCGGATGGCCAACAAGATACTGGCGAACTCCCTCTGGAAAATTTGCATACAAATCTTCTAGTAACATTAATTGTGATAGATCTTTTAAAGTCGTGACCCGAGAAGCTCGACACCAACGTTCAAATGCCACTGCTTTCCCTCGGGCAAAATCTAAATAAGTTTGTCCTGTTTGCCGTTTCATGGAACGAAAAGCTATTTGGTAACTAATAGGGAGCATGTCATATGCTTCTAAAATAGTTCTCTTTATTACGTCGTACTGGACATAAAACTCATATGGTAAGGAGGCGACACAAGACTGCGCCTTTCCATATAGAGACGTGTGCAGCAATGTGGCCCATTTGTCTTTGGGCCAGCCCATTGAACGTGCCTGATTCTCAAAAATTTCAAAGAATTCACCTAAGTCTGTTTCGTTAAACTTAGGTACCATCAGAGCTGCTTTATGTAAGTCAAACCCGGTTACAGTGCTCTTCACGTCTCTTTCTTCCGGAACTCCCTTCTGCTTGGGATTTCGGAAATAATCTATCCTTAATTAGGGACCTAAGAGTCTCAGCGCTATGGTATCTATTATAAGGTATATCTAACTGTCTAGCTATTTGCCAACACATCTGTAATTTTAAAGTGTCAAGAGTAGCCTCTGTTAATTCATCTAATAATGACTTAATTTCTGGATCCATTTTCTTAATTCTCGCAAGGGAGCTTAATTTTAATGCAAAACAAATATGTACTTCAGGGTAAGTAGCTCCCGGACAGACAACCCATTTGTTATGACTTAATCTTCACCGTAACAATAGGGGCACAAATAACTCCAATTTTTTGTTAGTTTTATTTTATTACCAATCGTTTAGCTTCATTGGTATTTGGTTAGTGAATTAAAATAACCACAAGCAATTATAAATGAAATACTGTACAGCAAGGAACCCAATCTTACGTTCAAATTCTCATTAACAGAGTATGATACAATAATTTCAATTAATAACCTACTAATCTCGCCATTTAACTCTTTTTAGAAAGGTCTAGGGTAACGAAATAGTTATCTTTCATAAGTGACATGAATTACCAGACTTCAGGAAACTAATGGCAAAGGCAAGACAATAGACTTGGTATAAAGTTTTAGTTTAAGCTAGGAGCTTTGGGTTGAAGACCCGTACCGAGTCAGAGCTAGGAGCTGACTGACTCACTCAACTACTTCATAGTATGACTTCAGCTCGGCCAGAAGGCGACGCGTGGCGTCAATTCTAGAACCACCAATTGGTCACTACAGTAGTGGTTACACATTTGTAATACCTAACCTAATAATAATATAATATTATAATTATAATAATATAGGTAGTAGGTTGGTAGACAGCAACCGCCCAGGGAGGTACTACAATCCTGCCAAGTGAGTGTAAAACGAAAGCCTGTAATTGTTTTACATTATGGTAGGATTGCTGGTGTCCTTTTTTCTGTCTCATGAACATGCAAGATTTCAGGCACGTCTTGCTACTTCTACTTACACTTAGGTCACACTACACATACATGTACAAGCACATATATACACACCCCTCTGGGTTTTCTTCTATTTTCTTTCTAGTTCTTATTCTTGTTTATTTCCTCTTATCTCCATGGGGAAGTGGAACAGAATTCTTCCTCCGTAAGCCATGCGTGTTGTAAGAGGCGACTAAAATGCCGGGAGCAAGGGGCTAGTAACCTCTTCTCCTGTATATATTACTAAATGTAAAAGGAGAAATTTTCGTTTTTCCTTTTGGGCCACCCCACCTCGGTGGGATACGGCCGGTGTGTTGAAAGAAAGAAGAATTATAATAATCATGGGGAAAGATATAATATAATACAATGAGAGTACTGTTGATGATTCATACCGTACCCGATAATAATATATAGTCGAACCTGCTTTATCTAGCTAGTAATAAAGTGGTTCGCGATATATTATTACAGAACTTATTTTAACCAGGCCTTTTATTTTTGTATATAATGGAGTGAAGTAGGGGCGCGTAACAACGTGTCAGTGATATTTACGCATCGGCGATTTTGCCAAATTTGACTCCCATTTTAGGCCAATTACATTATTCCAGTCGACCAAAGTCTTAGCTATTTCACTAGTATTACTTCTATTCTATCATTTGAGAACAAGAAATCGCCAAGTCATCTGTTTCAACTACAAAATAGTGATAGGAAATTGGTGATTTGGCCAGTTTAACACAAAGTTCAGAATATTCCAATTTCAAAATAGGGTCCAGAATAAACAATGCAGGCATTCCTGGCACTAAACTTACATTTCCTCTGTTCATTATTTATGTTTTCAGGCTTTACAGATGAATTCCATTTTGATTTTTTTTATTCACATAATGAATTGTTATTCAAACCAAAAAATAGAAGGTTTACTTTTATGCAATATTGTAATAATTGTATAAATAATATCACCACATTTGTGAGCGTGTATTAGACCCACCAGCTGGCATGTACTAGACGTGTGAGGTCATTTGTTTACTCATGAACATCGGCAAAAATTTAGCATTTCCGATACTGTGAGCTCAGTTTCAGCCATTTCCAGTACTAAAGCCAATTTAAATCATCTCTATTTCTGTAATATATCTTCCATTCTATCGAATGAGATCAAGAAATTGCAAATACAACTATAAAAAAAACATACGAAAAAACACCTCAAAGTCGCTGTGTTAATCGAAAATTATGGTCTCGTTTTTTTTTTTCATTATGCACTGTGTGCTTCAGGATTTGTTTTATGTAGTATACACATACCACATAGATGTATTCTCTCATATCTAGGCCCAAATTTACTACTCACAGCTTATCAGAGTGAGCTAAGCTCATGGCGTAGGTCTACGGTTTGGACCCTCAACTCAAAGCCGTAGAACTACGGCATGGACCCTGAAAGGGTTAAAAACATAGATCTACATTTGGACAGTTAAAGGGTTAATCTGATAACTAAATTGCCATTTCCGAGGCACTTGATGACCTTGGAAGAGTTTACTGCTTATCCGTGATTATAATAATAATGTCTTAGTAGTAATTACAAGTCCATTATAGCATTTTGTGTAAGCATTATCATTTTAGAAATATTTGCAAAAGGTAATTTAGGACAAAAAATTTTCAGTTTAGTATTTTGCTCTGTAGACTAACTTTTTTTTTTTTTTTTTTCAACAAGTCGGCCGTCTCCCACCGAGGCAGGGTGACCCAAAAAGAAAGAAAATCCCCAAAAAGAAAATACTTTCATCATCATTCAACACTTTCACCACACTCGCACATTATCACTGTTTTTGCAGAGGTGCTCAGAATACAACAGTTTAGAAGCATACACACACAAAGATACACAACATATCCCTCCAAACTGCCAATATCCCAAACCCCTCCTTTAAAGTGCAGGCATTGTACTTCCCATTTCCAGGACTCAAGTCCGACTATATGAAAATAACCGGTTTCCCTGAATCCCTTCACTAAATATTACCCTGCTCACACTCCAACAGATCGTCAGGTCCCAAGTACCATTCGTCTCCATTCACTCCTATCTAACACGCTCACGCATGCTTGCTGGAAGTCCAAGCCCCTTGCCCAAAAAACCTCCTCTCTCCAACCCTTTCGAGGACGACCCCTACACCGCCTTCCTTCCCCTATAGATTTATATGCTTTCCATGTCATTCTACTTTGATCCATTCTCTCTAAATGACCAAACCACCTCAACAACCCCTCTTCTGCCCTCTGACTAATACTTTTATTAACTCCACACCTTTTCCTAATTTCCACACTCCGAATTTTCTGCATAATATTTACACCACACATTGCCCTTAAACAGGACATCTCCACTGCCTCCAACCGTCTCCTCGCTGCTGCATTTACCACCCAAGCTTCACACCCATATAAGAGTGTTGGTACTACTATACTTTCATACATTCCCTTCTTTGCCTCCATAGATAACGTTTTTTGACTCCACATATACCTCAACGCACCACTCACCTTTTTTCCCTCATCAATTCTATGATTAACCTCATCCTTCATAAATCCATCCGCCGACATGTCAACTCCCAAGTATCTGAAAACATTCACTTCTTCCATACTCCTCCTCCCCAATTTGATATCTAATTTTTCTTTATTTAAATCATTTGACACCCTCATCACTTTACTCTTTTCTATGTTCACTTTCAACTTTCTACCTTTATATACATTCCCAAACTCATCCACTAACCTTTGCAATTTTTCTGTAGAATCTCCCATAAGCACAGTATCATCAGCAAAAAGTAACTGTCAATTCCCGTTTTGAATTTGATTCCCCAAAATTTAATCCCACCTCTCTCCCGAACACCCTAGCATTTACTTCCTTTGCAACCCCATCTATAAATATATTAAACAACCATGGTGACATTACACATCCCTGTCTAAGACCTACTTTTACCGGGAAGTAGTCTCCCTCTCTTCTACACACCCTAACCTGAGCCTCACTATCCTCTTTACAGCATTTAATAACTTACCACCTATTCCATATGCTTGCAACATCTGCCACATTGCTCCTCTATGCTTTTTCTAAATCCATAAATGCAATAAAAACTTCCCTACCTTTACCTAAATACTGTTCACATACATGCTTCAATGTAAACACTTGATCTACACATCCCCTACCCACTCTGAAACCTCCTTGCTCATCTGCAATCCTACATTGTGTCTTACCTCTAATTCTTTCAATTATAACCCTACCGTATACTTTTCCTGGTATACTCAGTAAACTTATTCCTCTATAATTTTTACAGTCTCTTTTGTCCCCTTTCCCTTTATATAAAGGGACTATACATGCTCTCCGCCAATCCCTAGGTACCTTCCCCTCTTTCATACATTTATTAAACAAAAGTACCAACCACTCCAACACTATATCCCCCCCTGCTTTTAACATTTCTGTCATGATCCCATCAGTTCCAGCTGCTTTACCCCCTTTCATTTTACGTAATGCCTCATGTACCTCCCCCACACTTACATTCTGCTCTTCTTCACTCCTAAAAGATGGTATACCTCCCTGACCAGTGCATGAAATTACTGCCTCTGTTTCTTCCTTAACATTTAAAAGTTCCTCAAAATATTCTCGCCATCTACCTAATACCTCCATCTCCCCATCTACTAACTCCCCTACTCTGTTTTTAACTGACAAATCCATACTTTCCCTAGGCTTTCTTAACTTGTTTAACTCACTCCAAAATTTTTTCTTATTTTCATTAAAATTTCTTGACAGTGCCTCTCCCACTCTATCATCTGCTCTCCTTTTGCACTCTCTCACCACTCTCTTTACCTTTCTTTTACTCTCCATATACTCTGCTCTTCTTATAACACTTCTGCTTTGTAAAAACCTCTCATAAGCTACCTTTTTCTCTTTTATCACACCCTTTACTTCATCATTCCACCAATCAGTCCTCTTTCCTCCTGCTCCCACCCTCCTATAACCACAAACTTCTGCCCCACATTCTAATACTGCATTTTTAAAACTATTCCAACCCTCTTCAACCTCCCCACTACTCATCTTTGCACTAGCCCACCTTTCTGCCAGTAGTCGTTTATATCTCACCCGAACTTCCTCCTCCCTATTTTAATTATTCATACGTAAACTTGAAAAATAAGCAAAAAGTTTTTAATTATGTCTAAATGGGAAATCGTTGGGTATTTAGCAATGGCATCATAGTGTACAGGTACCATCCAACTTACGATGAAGTTCGGTTCCGATAAACCGGTCGTAAGTCGAAATGGACGCAAGTTGAACACTACTGAATAACAATATCACATTTTTGTAATGACTTTATTTTATTGTTTTATTTCAGTATTTCATTTTTTACTTTACTTTTTTTGCTGTTAGTACTGTATTTTATACTGTAAGGTTTAGGATAAACACTGTGTACAACACAAACACTTGTTCATTTCCCAGAAATTTGGCATAGAAAGCACGGTTGTAAGTCGAATGAATGGTCGTATGTCGAGCAGGTCGTAAGTTGGATGTTGGGTGTACTATGTTGAAATTTTAAATATTCGTTAATTTTTCATAAATGCTTGTTTAGATTGTGAGTACTAAATTTTTTGCTCGGGTGATGGCGTAAATAATTTAAAAAACATGCAATACCCATAGAGTGAACATTAATATCTAGCGGTGAATATCGTATAAAGTATAAATACATACCATACGTGAAGCCTTTTCACCAATTTGATTTTTATTTGCAGATTCGTGTTGATCACCGCAGTGAGTGCATCCATTTTGGAGCAGATTTGAGCGAATCTCAGCGTGAAGATTTACCAGAAGGTCCAATGCTTCAGTCTTTACCTTCTGAAATGATTCGTTGTCAGCTGGTGCAGATGGGTTCTGCTCTGCAGTCATGTCTTGACCTTATTGTTCCAGACAATAAAAAGGTAAGATGTGTGAGCATTTAACCATAAAGTACCTTAAAAATTGGTTGTATGTCTAGAAAAATATTCAGAAAATATGATGCCTTAGAATTTTGATTAAAAGGAGTATGAGGATCTTATTGTGTATAGATATACTTTATAAACAGATGTGAAACAATGAAACAATAGAAAACCTTTGCATTATTGTAATTTTAAGATTGTATTAAAGTTATCGGTGGAGCAGAATGGCCAAAAAATTGCAACTGTTAATGACAAGTTTAACAATGTTCATTGGTGTTGTTTGCACTGCTGTTTCCTGGTGGGGTGCAGAATGCTAAAGTATTAATAAATAATTATTTCAAGTAAAGTGTAAGTTCACATTTGAATGTTTCTAAATATGAAATTTTTGTGTCATTTAGTTTAACCCTTTTGCTGACTGTGCTGTAGTACTACGTAATGAGCTCAGCTCGCTCAGGTAAGCTGTGAGCAGTAAATTTGGGCCTAGGTATGAGAGAAAGGGTCGACACTGTAAGTGTGCACCATATAAAAGTGCATAAAAAAAAACGGCGACAGTGTTTTTGGTTTAAAACGGTCACGTTGCAGTGTACTATTTTTGTGTGGCTTTTATGGTCATATTCTTGGGTTTCTTGGTCTTATTTGATAGAATAGAAGATATATTACAGATAGAGATGATATTGATTGGTTTGGGACTGAAAATAGCTTGAAATTGAGCTCAATTTAGCAGAAATGTTCAGTGTTTGCCTATGTTCAAGGATAAACACATCACGGGTCCAGTGCACGTCATTTGGTGGGTCTGATATGCGTTCACGAATGTGCTGATATTATTTATACAATTATTACAGTATTACGTAACTGTAAGTCTTGTATTTTTTTAAGAAAAAATAAAAATGGAAACATAATTAATGAACAAAGGCAATGTTATTTTAGTGCCAGGAATGCCTGTTTTATTTATTCTGGACCCTGTTTTGAAATTTGTGTAAAATTGGCCAAATTACCAATTTCTTGTCACTTCATTGGGTAATTGAAATAGTTCTTTGGGAAATTTCTTGTGCTCAGGCGATAAAATGGAAGACATACTAGCGAAATAGCTAAGAATTTGGTCAACTGGAACTATGTAATTGGCATAAAATAGGACTCAAAGTTGGCAAAATCTCCGATGCGTAAATACAGCTGACAGCAAAATTCGTGAAAGCTTAATTTCATCAATTTTCCATCAGATTTCATACTTTTTTTTTTTTTTTTTTCCTCAACAAGTCGGCCATCTCCCACCGAGGCAGGGTGACCCAAAGAGAAAGAAAATCCCCAAAAAGAAAATACTTTCATCATCATTCAACACTTTCACCTCACTCACACATAATCATCATTTTTGCAGAGGTGCTCAGAACACAACAGTTTAGAAGCATATACGTATAAAGATACACAACATATCCCTCCAAACTGCTAATATCCCCAAACCCCTCCTTTAGAGTGCAGGCATTGTACTTCCCATTTCCAGGACAAGTACGGCTATAATTACTTTAATTACCTTCAGAAAAAGATTTTCCACCATTTCAGAAGACAAGTTTCAGATCTGGAGTCTGGACAGTAAAAGGGTTAAGTACATATTATACAGTGAAATGTGAACAGATCTAAAAGCTTCTGGGCAGTTCTCTTGCTAATTAAACAGCTGAGTTTTACTTTTGTTTTCTCCCTTATGTTACTGCAGGTCCAAGCATATAAATGTTTGTGGGAAGATACTTGGGTGTCATGCACGTTCCTGCTGGCAACAATTGCAGATGCATCTAATCTTTGCTATAAATAATGGAATTGGCCCTCAACCGCAAATTTCTAGATAGTTTGTGGTTTCATGCATGCAAAGATGCATTAACTCATAAGGTGTGGCATACACAGAAATAAAATATCCTGCACGGTTAAAATTTTAAAAATAATTTTATTTCTTAGTTTGGTAAGGTCTGTTTTTTTCCGAAGTGGAAAGAAGAAAATCGGATGAAAACTTATTTTATGATGCATTGAAATTGGCAAAAATTGATCTTGTATCAGCAACAGTGGCATAAATGTTCTAGCAATATTCACATTTTACAAGTTATTGATGACTAAATTTTTTTTTTTTCCAACAAGTCGGCCGTCTCCCAGCGAGGCAGGGTGACCCAAAAAAAGAAAGAAAATCCCCAAAAAGAAAATACTTTCATCATCATTCAACACTTTCACCTCACTCACACATTATCACTGCTTTTGCAGAGGTGCTCAGAGTACAACAGTTTAGAAGCATATACATATAAAGATACACAACATATCCCTCCAAACTGCCAATACCCCAAAACCCTCCTTTAAAGTGCAGGCATTGTACTTTCCATTTCCAGGACTCAAGTCCGACTATATGAAAATAACCGGTTTCCCTGAATCCCTTCACTAATATTACCCTGCTCACACTCCAACAGAGCGTCAGGTCCCAAGTACCATTCGTCTCCATTCACTCCTATCTAACACGCTCACGCACGCTTGCTGGAAGTCCAAGCCCCTCGCCCACGAAACCTTCTTTACCCCTTCTCTCCAACCCTTTCAAGGACAACCCCTACCCCGCCTTCCTTCCCCTATAGATTTAAATGCTTTCCATGTCATTCTGCTTTGATCCATTCTCTCTAAATGACCAAACCACCTCAACAACCCCTCTTCTCCCCCCTGACTAATACTTTTATTAGCTCCACACCTTTTCCTAATTTCCACACTCCGAATTTTCTGCATAATATTTACACCACACATTGCCCTTAGACAGGACATCTCCACTGCCTCCAACCATCTCCTCGCTGCTGCATTTACCACCCAAGCTTCACACCCATATAAGAGTGTTGGTACTACTATACTTTCATACATTCCCTTCTTTGCCTCCATAGATAACGTTTTTTGACTCCACATATACCTCAACGCACCAATCACCTTTTTTCCCTCATCAATTCTATGATTAAATTATTGTTTATAATATCTAACACTGTGCACTAGTTTCTTTTGAGATTAGATATTTCAAGGCATTTTAATATTTCAAACATGGGAAAAGGCATTTTCAGACATTGCTTGACTTTGAATATACATAAGAACATAAGAAAGAAGGAACACTGCAACAGGCCTACTGACCCATGTGGAGCAGGTCCATGTCCCCCCCCTCCCCCCTGGATTAGACCAATCTGGTAGTATTAAGATCTACATTATTTAGTTTATATGTGGCATGGTTATTTAACTGTCCAACATTTAGAACTTTGCATTTGTCAATATTAAACTGCATCTGCCACTTCTCCGACCATTGAGTCAGTCTATTCAAATCATCCTGGAGTGCTCTAATGTCCTCATTAGAATGAATTGGACAGCCTATTTTGGTGTTAATGTTGCAGTTTAAAAACTGTAGTGTAAAGCACCCTTCTGGCAAGACAGTGATGGAGTGAATGATGGTGAAAGTTTTTCTTTTTCGGGCCACCCTGCCTTGGTGGGAATCGGCCAGTGTGATAATAATAAAATAATTTAGGTGTCGTCAGGAAATTTGCTTATGTCACTATTTATTCCCACATCTATGTCGTTTATGCAAATTGTGGACAACAATGGGCCCAACACTGACCCCTGAGGAACACCGCTTGTGACGTGCCCCCATTCTGATTTCTCCCCATTTATTCAAACTCTCTGCTGTCTATTTGTCAGCCATGCCTCTACCCAGGAAAAAATTTCTCCTCTTCCGTGTGCCCTAAGTTTCCTCAATAGCCTCTGGTGTGGAACTCTATCGAAAGCCTTACTGAAGTCCATATACACAATATCATACACATTACCACGATCTACCTCCTCAAACACCTTAGTGAAAAAAGTTAGTAAATTCGTTGAGAATCATTAATCAATCTGTGCCAGTCAAGATGGCTACGAATTGCTTCGGCAATTATTGATTCCATAAATTTTCCCACTATGGAGGTAAGGCTTATTGGTCTATAGTTTGAAGCCAAGGACTTGTCTCCTGCCTTGTAAATAGGTATTACATTTGCCATTTTCCACTTATCAGGCACTTTGCCAGTTTGTAGTGATATGTTAAAAAGATTAGCCAAAGGTATGCTAAGTTCCTCTTTACATTCCTTTAACACCCTTGCAAACAGTTCATCAGGACCTGGGGATTTGTTAGGTTTTAGTTTCTCTATTTGTCTGAGTACCATGTCACTAGTTACTGCAATCGTACATAGTTTATCATCCTGTTCTACGTAATCTATTATTTCAGGAATATCGCTAGTATTTTCCTGGGTGAAAACTGAGAGGAAGTAGGTATTTAGAATTTCACACATATCCTTATCACTGTCAGTGATCTGACCAGAGTTATTCTTAAGTGGGCCAATCTTGTCCCTAATCTTACTTCTGTATACCTGAAAGAACCCTTTCGGGTTAGTCTTTGAATCCCTTGCGACCTTAGCCTCATAATCTCTTTTTGCTTTTCTTATGCCTTTCTTTATTTCTCTCTTTAATTGAATATATTGATTTCTTAACTGCCCATCCCCTCTTTTGATACGCCTATATATGCCTCTCTTTTGACCATTGAGATGTTTTAATCTATTGTTCATCCATTTGGGATCATTTTTGTTTGATCTAATTTCCCTACTCGGAACAAAAGTTGTCTGGGCAGCTAGAACTATGCTCTGAAAAGCGTCATATTGGCAACCAAGATCACCTACCTGACCCATAGTTAGTACATCCCAATTTAGCCCACCCAAGTAATTTTTCAGTCCCATGAAGTCGGCAAAGTGAAAATCTGGGACAGAGATTTGATTGCAGTTATCTGGGTAATTCCATGATATATTGAAACTAAGTGATACGTGATCACTTTCCCCAAGCTTATCATTAACCTCAAGATTATTAATTAGTGAATCTTTGTTGGCAAGAACCAAGTCAAGCAGATTGTTTCCTCTAGTTGGTTCTGTCACAACCTGTTCTAAAAAGCAATCCTGAACCGTATCAAGAAAGTCACTAGACTCAAGATTTCCTGTCATATTGTTCCAATCAATTTGTCTAAAGTTAAAATCTCCCATTATAACAACATTTTCATACCTAGATTCCTTATGAATTTCGTCCCATAACAGCTTACTGCACTCCCTATCAAGGTTTGGGGGCCTATAAATCACACCCAAAATAAATTTGTCACGACCCTCGAGAAACTGAAGCCAAACCGATTCTGTGTTCGATGTTTCTAATCTTATATCATGTCTAAGACAATTTAAATTTTCTCTGACATACATCGCCACACCACCACCCTTCCTGTTGACCCTATCAGTGTGGAATAGTTTATAACTCTGTATGTTGCATTCAGAAGGCATTTCTCTATCTTTCAGGTTGAACCAGGTCTCTGTTATCCCAATAATATCTATATTAATTACACTTGCAAGTAATTTTAGCTCATCTATCTTATTTCTTAGACTCCTACTATTTGTATAGTAAACTTTAAGGGAGCTTGTCACTCGTTGCCCTCTACTATCTCTCTTTGTTGATCAATTGATTTGCCATTACTAGCAACTTTATTTTGAATATTGTCTTTTAAACATATCCCTGAGGTATCCCGGTAATAACTGCTGTTTCTAACCCTAATGCTGCAGCCTGATTGTTTCCCACAAACACCCATACCTCTATAATCTATCAGTTTAAATTCCTAGACATGTCATCAGTTACCCTCTCAATTGAATTGGCTAATGCAACCACTCCATCCCCAGAGAGATGAACTCCATCCCTTGCATACATATCACGTTTGCCAAAGAAAAGGTCTCGGTTATCAATGAATGGGATTGCAAGTTCTTTGCAGTACCTGTCTAGCCAGCGATTTATACCAATTGCCCTAGACATCCATTCATTGCCAACTCCCTTTCTAGGCAAGATGCTACATTTGACTGGGATTCCTCCCTTAGACATTACTTCTATGGCTGACCTGTACTTATCCAGCAGCTCCTCTCTCCTGCCCTTCCCAGTGTCATTACCCCCAGCACTAAGACAGATAATGGGCTTGTTCCCATTACCTGCCATAATATTATCCAACCTGCTGACTATGTCGCCAACACCAGCTCCAGGAAGGCACACTCTCTGTCTGACTTTTCTGTCTGTTACAAAATGCACGGTCCATATCTTACCTGGGAATCGCCTACTATTAAAATATTCTTACCTTGATTAGCAGGGGAGTCAGTGGTACCTTCAACCTCACTAACCACTTAAGTACATTTGTCTTGGAGAACAGAGAATCGATTTCCTACCTTCACATCTTCTCTATTAACTCTCCTCATCTTCCTTCTTCCTGAACTGTGAACCACTTGCCACTTAAAGCGGCTGCCACTATCACTGCTGGTGACCATTCCTACCTTACCAGCTAAATCCTTCTCACACTCGCTCCCAAACTCATCTATGCGAAGCTTCAGCCTCCTATTTTCCTCCTGAAGAAGTAGAATCTCTTTCTTCAACACATGAACCTGGGATTCTAAAGCACTACAACAAGCCATGGTATGGGTAACAGCCCACGCTAACTCCGAAGAGCTTAGGGTATGACCGCACTTGACCACTGACCTCAGCGTACTGCTTTGGTCTTCTATTTACAAAGCCACACTAACAGAAAGAAGAGAAGGGGGCAGTATATATAGGCCAGCGGACAGGATGGGACAAGTGAAGTAGTAGGAAAGGAAGAGGCAGTAGTAGTAATAGTAGAGTCAGTCAAAGACCAAGAAAGAGGAGCACTACAAGAGAGCTAGGGGCCCACTAGGAGTAATGGGCCCTCCGTGTTTTTGTTCCTACCCTTAGTGGGCCCCTAGCTCTCCTGCAGTGCTCCTCTTTCTTGGTCGTTGACTCCACTGTTACTACTACTACCACTACCTCTCTACTTCCTTTGCTACTACCTCTCTTGTTTTGTCCCTGTCTGCTGGCCTATATATATGCTGGCTTATATAGCGTGATTTTGTAAATGGTCCAAATCGGACCGAAACATCATGGTAAGCTCCTCTCCCCTATGTGCGGGTTATTTGTGTATTATTCCAGTCACGGTATTGTGCATTTTTGTTATTTTTGGTCTTCTAGCGCTTATAGACAAGGAATGCTTATGATATTGCAAGTTTTTGAATGTAGAAGGGAATATCCCTGGCTATATATGTATATAACACTCATCGAAACCTGGAAATGAAATGTCGCATGTTTGACTGTAGTATTGGGTTATCTTTGGTAAACTCTTGGATTGTCCATCATGAACTATGTCCTTAACCCCTATAGGGTCCAAGGCCCAAATCTGAAGTGGTGCCCCAGTGTCCAAGAATTTAAAAAAAAAAAAAAAAAAATTATTTTTTCTTATGAAATGGTCGAGAATCTTTTTGTGAAGGTAATAAAACAAAAAGTACGAAATTTGATGGAAAATTGAGAAAATTATGCTCTTGCGAATTTTGATATGTCAGGGATATTTACGAATCGGCGATTTTGTCGACTTTGACTCCCATTTTAGGCCAATTACATTATTCCAGTCAACCAAATTCTTAACTATTTCACTAGTATTACTTCTATTCTATCGATTGAGCACAAGAAATCACCAAGTCAACTGTTTCAATTACAAATTAAAGTGATCAGAAATTGTTAATTTGGCCAATTTAACACAAAGTTCAAAATATTCCAATTTCAAAATAGGGTCCAGAATAAACAATGTAGGTATTCCTGGAACTAAACTAACATTTCCTCTGTTCATTAGTTACATTTTGAGGCTTTACAAATAAATTCCATTTTGATTTTTTATTCACATAATGAATTTTTATTCACACCAAAAAATAGAAGATTTACTGTTATGCAATACTGTAATAATTGTATAAATATCATCACCATATTTGTGAATGCATATTAGACCCACCAGCTGGCGTGTATTAGACGTGTGAGGTCGTTTGTTTACTTTTGAATATCGGCAAAAATTTAACATTTCTGCTACTTTGAGCTCAGTTTCAAGCCATTTCCAGTGCTAAAACCAATCAAAATCATCTCTATTTCTGTAATATGTCTTCCATTCTATCAAATGAGACAAAGAAATCGCAAATACAACTATAAAAAACATACGAAAAAACACTGCAAAGTTGCTGTTTTAATTGAAAAATCATTATTTCATTTTTTTTCTCTCATTATACACAGTGTGCTGCAGGATCTGTTTTATGTGGTGCACACATACCACATAGATGTATTCTGTCATATCTAGGCCCAAATGTACCACTCACAGTTTATCAGAGTGAGCTGAGCTCTTGACGTATACCTACGGTTTGGACCCTGAACGTAAAGCCGTAGATCTACGGGATGGACCCTGAAAGGGTTAATGCCAGGGTCCATCACATAAATTAACATCATGAGCTCAGCTCACTCAGATAAGCTGTTAGTGGTAAAATTTAGCCTAGGTATGAGAGAATGGGTCTTTCGTGGTGAATATGCACAGTATTAAAAAAAAAAAAATCCGCTGCCTTAGCTGTCTTCAGGTGGGAGCTGGACAGACACCTAAAATAAATACCTGACCAGCTGGGCTGTAATTCATGCATTGGATTGCATGCAGCCTGCAGTAACAGCCTAGTTCCTGATGAGGCCTGGTCATGGACCAGGCCACATGGGGCACTGACCCCTAGAACTCCCTCCAGGTAAATGTAATGCGTGATGGGGAAAACAAAAATATTCGATTTTGTGTTTGGTTTAAAATAGCGACTGAAGTGCTTTCTGGGATGGTTTTTATGGTTTTATTGGCTGTTTCTTAGTTTCATTTCATAGAAAGGAAGACTATCTGCTGAAATAGAGATGATTTTGGTTGGTTTTAAGACTGGAAGTAGCTTGAAATTGGCCTCAGATTAGCAGAAATATTCAAGTTTTGCTGATGTTCATGTGGATTGTGAGGCCTCTCCTTAACCTCTCTCCCCCAGTTTTGTTTTATGAGTTTTTACTAGGTCTGATTCAATTATTGGGATGCTATAAACCATGATGAGGGTATCAAATGATTTAGATAAAGAAAAATTGGATATCAAATTGGGAAGGAGTAGTATGGAAGAAGTGAATGTTTTCAGATACTTGGGAGTTGACGTGTCGGCGGATGGATTTATGAAGGATGAGGTTAATCATAGAATTGATGAGGGAAAAAAGGTGAGTGGTCCGTTGAGGTATACGTGGAGTCAAAAAAGTTACCTATGGAGGCAAAGAAGGGAATGTATGAAAGTATAGTAGAACCAACACTCTTATATGGATGTGAAGCTTGTGTGGTAAATGTAGCAGCGAGGAGAAGGTTGGAGGCAGTGGAGATGTCCTGTCTAAGGGCAATGTGTGGACTTCCAGCAAGCGTGCGTGAGCATGTTAGATAGGAGTAAATGGAGACAAATGGTAATTGGGACCTGACGCTCTGTTGGAGTGTGAGCAGGGTAATATTTAGTGAAGGGATTCAGGGAAACCGGTTATTTTCATAGTCGGACTTGAGTCCTGGAAATGGGAAGTACAATGCCTGCACTTTAAAGGAGGGGTTTGGGATATTGGCAGTTTGGAGGGATGTGTTGTGTATCTTTATATGTATATGCTTCTGAACTGTTGTATTGTGAGCACCTCTGCAAAAACAGTGATAATGTGTGAGTGTGGTGAAAGTGTTGAATGATGAAAGTATTTTCTTTTTGGGGATTTTCTTTCTTTTTTGGGTCACCCTGCCTCGGTGGGAGACGGCTGACTTGTTAAAAAAAAAAAATAAGTAATGACAAATTATTCCTTTTATATTGTGTTATTCAAGAAATAGGGCAAATCTTCAGTTTTTGTGTGTCATTATTCAGAATAGTAAGAAAGTGTAATTAACCCCTTAAGGGTCCAGACCCGCAATCTGAAGTGTCTACAGGGTCCAAGAATTTAAAAAAAAATATTTTTCTTATGAAATGGTAGAGAATCTTTTTCTGGCAGTAATAAAGCAAAAAGTACAAAATTTGATGGAAAATTGACAAAATTCCACTTTTGCAAATTCTGCTGTTAAGAACATAAGAAAGGAGGATCACTGCAGCAGGCCTGTTGGCCCATACTCGGCAGGTCCTTTACAATCCATCCCACTAACAAAACATTTGCTCAACCCAATTTTCAATGCTACCCAAGAAATAAGGTCTGATAACTATCCACTCATTGGCAAGTCACACTCAGGTCCAACCCCTCTCACTCGTATATTTATCCAACCTAAATTTGAAACTACCCAAAGTCCTAGCCTCAATAACCCAACTAGGTAGACTGTTCCACTCATCAACTACCCTATTTCCAAACCAATACTTTCCTATGTTCTTTCTAAATCTAAACTTGTCTAATTTAGATCCATTACTGCGGGTTCTCTCTTGGAGAGAGATCGTCAAGACCTTATTAATATCCCCTTTATTAATACCCATCTTCCACTTATACACTTCGATAATGTCTCTCCTCATTCTTCGTCTAACAAGTAAATGTAATTTAAGAGTCTTCAATCTTTCTTCATAAGGAAGATTTCTAATGCCATGTATTAATTTAGTCATTTTACGCTGAATGTTTTCTAATGAATTAATGTCCATTCTGTAATATGGAGACCAGAACTGAGCTGCATAATCTAGGTGAGGCCTTACTAATGATGTATAAAGCTGCAGTATAACCTCTGGACTTCTGTTGCTTACACTTCTTGATATAAATCCCAATAATCTATTTGCCTTATTATGTACGTTTAGGCATTGCTGTTTTGGTTTAAGGTTACTGCTCACCATAATCCCCAAGTCCTTTTCACAATCTGTATGGCTAAGTTCTACATTATTTAACTTAAAAGTGCTAGGGTTATGGACACTCCCGAGCTTCAGAACCTTGCATTAATCTACAATGAACTGCATCTGCCACTTTGCTGACCAGGTATTGAGTTTGTCTAAACCCTCCTGAAGTAACCTGATATCTACGTTTGACTCAATTACCCTACCTATCTTTGTGTCATCGGCGAATTTGCTCATTTCACTTGTAATTCCCTCAAGATCATTGATATATATTATAAACAACAACGGGCCTAAGGCTGATCCCTGTGGAACGCCACTTGTTACAGATCCCCACTCGGATTTAATCCCATTTATGGACACACACTGCTTCCTGTCTGTGAGCCATGACTCGATCCATGAGAGCACTTTTCCCCTAATGCCATGAGCTGCCACTTTCTTTAACCCTTTGACTGTCGCAACCCCCAATCCTGAGGTGTCTCCTGGTGTCGCAAAATTTAAAAAAAAAAAAAAATATTTTTTCTTATGAAATGATAGAGAATCTTTTCCCGATTGTAATGACACCAAAAGAACGAAATTTGATGGAAAACTGACAGAATTATGCTCTCGCGAAGTTAGCGATCTCGGCGCTGTTTACAAATCGGCGATTTCACCCACTTTGAGCCCTATTTTCGGCTAATTCCATTGTTCCAGTCGCCCAAACTCAGTTATTTCTTTAGAACTCCATTTTTTCTATCGATTGAGTACAAGAAATTGCCCATTTACCGATTTCAACTACCTAATAATGTGGTCAGAAATTTGCAATTTGGCCAATTTCACGAAAACTAAAAAAATATGACAATTTCAAAATAAGGCCCAGAATGAACAAAGCAGACATTCCTGGCTCTAAAATAACATTTTCTTTGTTCATCAGTCATGTCTCCAGGCCCCTCTGATATTACTCTTGCTTTCTATTTTGAATTTTTATTCAAACAAAAAATAGAAGACTTACTATTATGCAGACTACTGCAATACTGTAATAATTGTATAAATAACATCAACCCATTCATGACTGCATATTAGAATGGCTAGTTGGACATTTATTGGACAATGGCATCATTTGTTTACTTTTGAACACTGGCAAAAATCAAACATTTCCTCTACTTTGAGCTCCATTTCTAGGTTCTTTTTATAGTAAAATCAATCAAAATCACCTATTTCTATAATATGTTTTCCATTCTATCAAATGAGACCAAGAAAACGAGAATGCAACCATAAATACTATACGAAAATAGACCACAAAGTCGGCATTTTAATTAAAAAAAACGGTCGGAGTTTTTTTTTCTCATCATGCACTGTGTGCGCCAGGATTTTTTTTATATGGTGCACACTGACCACACAGACCCATTCTCTCACATGTGAGCCTACCAGCTTTCTCCTGCTTGATTTGAAGCCGCTAGAATTTATGAGTATATATACGTCAAACATGGTACCTCGTAAGACGTATCTATACGGCCGCGGCAGTCAAAGGGTTAACAGTCTTTGGTGCGGAACTCTATCAAAAGCCTTACTAAAATCTAAGTAAATAATATCAAATTCTTTATCGTGATCAACAGCCTCAAAAGCTTTACTGAAGAAAGTTAATAAATTAGTTAGACAAGAACGGCCTCTCGTTAATCCATGCTGAGTATCATTAACCCCTTCAGGGTCCAAGGCCAAAATCTGAAGTGGTGCTCCAATGTCCAAGAAATTTTGAAAAAAAAAAAAAAAAAAAATTTCTTACAGAATTAAAGAGCATATGTTTGTGAAGGTAATAAGACAAAAAAAAAATTCTGATCAGTACTTACCGAGATACAGTGCCAAGAAGTTTGTCCAAAATGATGTGGTGGCGGCAACATCGACGAATTCCACATACATTATTTAGCGGTTTTTATAGTTTTCTCTTTTCTTTTCCAATTTTTTTCTTTTCCTACTAACATTTGGGGCCTGAGAGACCAATACTGTATGTAATGTATATATATATTTAAACTCTCTGTATTGAACACAATAACCACACTAAAGTTATTATCATATTATTGTTTACCACTGTTGTTTATTACAATAAACATGCACAAATCTTGTGATACTAATGTTCTATCATATACAGTTGACCCCCAGTTAACGATATTTTTTCATTCCAGAAGTATGTTCAGGTGCCAGTACTGACCGAATTTGTTCCCATAGGAATATTGTGATGTAGATTAGTCTATTTCAGACCCCCAAACATACACGTACAAACGCACTTACATAAATACACTTACATAATTGGTCGCATTGGGAGGTGATCGTTAAGCGGGGGTCCACTGTATTTACATATTTACAATCACTGGACATGATTTTAGAACTGCTGGAGCTTGTGGAACTCCTTGAAACAAGGCACCATGCACAGAGGCACCTTACATTCCTCACACATAAACCGAGTGTCTTTGCGTCTTTGTTGCCGTCGTTTTGTTTGTGCACAGACGATGCATCTCTTCTGAGCAAATTTCTTCTGAGTTGAAGGAAGCTGTATTATGAAATGATCACCTTCCCTCCTCAAACGCTTGGGTATATCCTGAGTAATTCGAGGACCTTGTTGTATAGCAGGTGTTCTTACCTGGTGCTTCATTATGAGTTGTCTGACAACAGACAGACAAAATTCACCATACGGTGGTCTGTTGCCAGTCTTTATTTGGTGCATATTATATGCATTGAGCATTGAAATGTCCATGATGGAAGAAAAGTTTCATGTACCACTTGTAACTCTTACGAACACAGTCAACAAAACCAATCTGCATGTCACATTTGTCAACCAAGCGCATGTTTTGTGTATAATCAATCACTGTCACTGGTTTTCGAATGCGTTCATTAGTCACTTGATCAACTTTGCCACTGTCTTGCATTTCATTACGGTGAATGGTTGTCAACAATGTGACATCTCGTTTGTCATGCCACTGTAATGCCATGATGTCATTGGCAGTAAACACCTGCTCGTCATCACCACGAGCACCTGCATTGAGCCTGGGCATATGTTTACGATTAGAACGCACTGTGCCACACACGTCTTGTTCACTTGCATGAAATCACTGAGTAATGGGCTTGTGTACCAGTTATCGGTATATAATGTATGCCCCTTACCAAGATAAGGTGCCATCATGTTTCTCACTACGTCACCTGAGATACCCAATAACATCTTGGTATCTTTCAATGTTTTACTTCCCGTGTATACAACAATATCCAACACCAGGCCACTGTCACAGTCACAGAGTACAAACAGTTTTATACCAAAGCATTTCCTCTTGCTCGGTATATACTGTTTGAATGACAGTCTACCTTTGAACAAAATCAAAGACTCGTCAATTGCAAGATTCTTGAATGGATAAAAGTATATGCTGAACTTTTGTTTGAGATACGTGAAAACATTTCTAATCTTGTATAACCTGTCACTTCTGTCAGGCCTGGTTTTGTCAGAGAAGTGCAACATACGTAAGAGTAAGGTAAACCTGTTCACTGGGATGATTTCACTGAAGACCGGGGTAGAAATTAGCCGATCTGTGGACCAGTATGCTTTTATATTATGTTTATAGACATGAGGCATAAGCATTATTGTTGCAAAAAGCAAATACATTTCTGCAACAGTCGTCTCTTTCCACCTGTGTAGTCTTGACTGTGGTGATATGATCGTATTTGCCATGGTGTACTCAAAATACTTAATACTTTCCCTGACAATAGTTTCCATCAGTGGCTGGTCAAAGAATAATTCAAAGAATTCCAGTTCATTGGCTGTGGTTCCAAGGGGACAAGTAGGTAGAATTCCACTTAGAGAGTCATCAAAGTGGTGAGGCTTGGGAACAAAATTGGGATTTTGCTGCCAATCCCACATACGGTTTCCTGGTGGATACTGGACATCATAGGCTGGTTGTGCGGGTGGTTGTGGTTGTGGTGGGCTGGTGGCTGACGCTCCGCTTTGTCCTTGAACTGACGAGTCAGCAGCGTGGGTCCCAGCCTGGGCTGGTGAGTCATGCATGGCGGTGCCACTACCATCACCACTACCATCATCCACTGATGCCTGTGGTCTATCCATGCCAAGTGTAGCCACACCATCCTCACTATCACTATCTAAAACTGGTGTAGGGTCACGGGATGTACTCCAGGATGTACTCCGGGATGTACATGTACTCCGTCCCCTGGGCACAGCATAGGGTACACTATCCGAGCGCATGCGGCGGCGAACATACCGACGCTTCACTGGTGAATATGATTCCTCAATATCACTACTCGAATGATCGTCAAGCGCAATAAAATCACAATCCACGTCACTATCATCATCATTACTGAAGTCAGAGGCCTGGCCACGCGAAAATATTAGTTTTCTCTTGCGTTGAGGCACAACCGACCATGAGTCACGAGTGCCCACTCCAGAGGTAGAAGGTTGAGGATCGTCAGGGTTTTCTGCACTATTATCGATATCCTGGTCATTCCTTTCGGTCACTAACTGATCAAAGCCATAGAATTCGTCTTCATTTCCACTTCCATCAGTGTCAGAACTATCAGATAGGAAGAGGAGAGTCCCAATTTTCCGGGGAGTGAGAGCTGACTTGCGACGAGGCATGGTGAACAAGGATAACTGAGCCGGCGTTCCCACAATGCTATGCGGGCGCCTAGATTTTTTTGTTTATGGCGCACACCCACCACGCAGACCCGTTCTCTCACATGTAGGTCTATGAGCGCTTTTGCGCTAAATTTGACGGTGCTAGAATTTTGGCGTAGATCTACGGTTTGGACACTCAACGTGAAGCCGTAGATCTACGGGACGGACCCTGAAAGGGTTAATCAAGCTTTGCTTATCGAGATGGCTTCTTATAATCTCAGCTATAATTGACTCTAGTAATTTGCCTACAATTGAGGTCATGCTTATTGGGCAGTAATTTGATGGTAACTTGTCCCCTGCTTTAAAAATGGAAGAGGGTAAGGTACCTTGGGATTGGCAGAGAGCATGCTTAGTTCCTTTGTATAAAGGCAAAGGGGACAAAAGAGAGTGCAAAAATTATAGGGGGATAAGTCTGTTGAGTATACATGGTAATGTGTAAGGTAGAGTTATTGAAAGAATTAAGAGTAAGACGGAGAATAGGATAGCAGATGAACAAGGAGGCTTTAGGAAAGGTAGGGGGTGTGTGGACCAGTTGTTTACAGTGAAACATATAAGTGAAGAGTATTTAGATAAGGCTAAAGAGGTTTTTGTGGCATTTATGGATTTGGAAAAGGCATATGACAGGATGGATAGGAGGGCATTGTGCCAGATGTTGCAGGTGTATGGTATAGGAGGTAGGTTACTAAAAGCAGTGAAGAGTTTTTACGAGGATAGTGAGGCTCAAGTTAGTGTGTGTAGGAAAGAGGGAGATTATTTCCCAGTAAGAGTAGGGCTTAGACAAGGATGTGTGATGTCACCGTGGTTGTTTAATATATTTATAGATGGGGTTGTAAGAGAAGTAAATGCGAGGGTCTTGGCAAGAGGCGTGGAGTTAAAAGATAAAGAATCACACATAAAGTGGGAGTTGTCACAGTTGCTCTTTGCTGGTGACACTATGCTCTTGGGAGATTCTGAAGAGAAGTTGCAGAGGTTGGTGGATGAATTTGGTAGGGTATGTAAAAGAAGAAAATTAAAAGTGAATATAGGAAAGAGTATGATGGTTATGAGGATAACAAAAAGATTAGGTGATGAAAGACTGGATATCAGATTGGAGGGAGAGAGTATGGAGGAGGTGAATGTATTCAGATATTTGGGAGTGGACGTGTCAGCGGATGGGTCTATGAAAGATGAGGTGAATCATAGAATTGATGAAGGGAAAAGGGCGAGCGGTGTGCTTAGAAGTCTCTGGAGACAAAGAACTTTGTCTTTGGAGGCAAAGAGGGGAATGTATGAGAGTATAGTTTTACCAGCGCTCTTTTATGGGTGTGAAGCATGGGTGATGAATGTTGCAGCGAGGAGAAGGCTGGAGGCAGTGGAGATGTCATGTCTGAGGGCAATGTGTGGTGTGAATGTAATGCAGAGAATTCGTAGTTTGGAAGTTAGGAGGAGGTGCGGGATTGCCAAAACTGTTGTCCAGAGGGCTGAGGAAGGGTTGTTGAGGTGGTTCGGATATGTAGAGAGAATGGAGCGAAACAGAATGTCTTCAAGAGTGTATCAGTCTGTAGTGGAAGGAAGGCAGGGTAGGGGTTGGCCTAGGAAAGGTTGGAGGGAGAGGGTAAAGGAGGTTTTGTGTGTGAGGGGCTTGGACTTCCAGTGGGCATGCGTGAGCGTGTTTGATAGGAGTGAATGGAGACAAATGGTTTTTAATACTTGACGTGCTGTTGGAGTGTGAGCAAAGTAACGTTTATGAAGGGATTCAGGGAAACCGACAGGCCGGACTTGAGTCCTGGAGATGGGAAGTACAGTGCCTGCACTCTGAAGGAGGGGTGTTAATGTTGCAGTTTAAAAATTGTAGTGTAAAGCACCCTTCTGGCAAGATGATGGAGTGAATGATGGTGAAAGTTTTTCCTTTTCAGGCCACCCTGCGTTGGTGGGAATCGGCCAGTGTGTTAATAAAAAAAAAAATAACAACATTAGCCATCTTCCACATATCAGACACTACACCTGTTTGAAGAGATAAATTAAAAATATTAGTTAATGGTTCACAGAGTTCCATTTTGCATTCCTTAAGAACCCTTGAAAAAAGCTCATCAAGACCCGGCGACTTATTTTGCTTCAGTCTGTCTCTCTGCTTCACAACCATTTCACTAGTGACTGTGATGTTACATAATTTATCTTCTTCAGGCCCACTATAAAAATTAATTACTGGAATATTGTTAGTGTCTTCCTGTGTAAAAACCGAGAGAAAATAATTAATTATTTAAAATCGAGCGCATTTCATTCTCTTTGTTAGTAAGATACCCATAGTTATTTTTAACCCTTTGAGGGTTTCGGCCGTACTAATACGGCTTATGACCCAGGGTTTTTGAAGTACTAGTATGCCTAAATTCTAGCGCCCTCAAATCTAGTGCACAGATTAAAAAAAATCCTGCATTACACAGTGCATAATGAGAAAAAAAAACTGACCATTTTTTTGGGGGGGGAATAAAACAGCGATTTTGCACTGTATTTTCGTATGGTATTTATTGTTGTATTCTAGTTTTCTTGGTCTCATTGAATAGAATGGAAGACATATTACAGAAATTGAGATGATTTTGACTGGTTTTACAATGAAAAGTACGTACCTTGAAATTGAGCTCAATGTAGCAGAAATGTTCGATTTTTACCAAAGTTCAAAAGTAAACAAATCATGCCAAGCGTCCAATACACATGAACTGGTGAGTCTAATATTCTTTCGCAAGTGCCCCAATATTATTTATTCCATTTTTACACTAATGCAGTAGTCTGCATAACAGTAAATCTTGTATTTTTTTGTGAGAATAAAAATTCAAAGAGGAAAGCAAAAGAATGTAAGAGGGGCTTTGAGACGTGACTAATGAACAGAGGAAATGTCATTTTAGTGCCAGGAATGTCTTTCTTGTTTATTCTGGATCCTATTCGGAAATTGGCATCTTTTGAAATTTGTGTGAAATTGGCGAAATTGCTAAATTCTGACCACTGTACTGGATAGTTGAAATTGATAAATGGGTGGTTTCTTGCACTCATTCGATAGAAAAAAATGGAGTTCTAGAGAAATACTCAGGTTTTTTGTTGACTAGTACAGTGGAATTGGCCGAAAATGGGGCTCAAAGTGGGCAAAATCACCAATGCCTAAACATTGCCGAGACCGCTAACTTCGCGAGAGCATAATTCCGTAAGTTTTCAATCAAATTTCAAACTTTTGGTGTCATTATGATTGGGAAAAGATTCTCTATCTTTTCCTAAGAGAATTTTCTTTTTTTAAATTTGGCCGACCCTGAGAATGAGTCTCGGAGAGGGCCTGTCGACCCTCAAAGGGTTAAGGGGACCTATCTTATCTCCTTTTGTTCTATAGACCTGGAAAAAACTTTTTAGGTTAGTTTTCGAATCCCTAGCAACTTTAATTTCATAGTCCCTTTTTTTAACGTCCCTCTTAATGTCAATATACTGATTCATAAGATGACCCTCGCCTCTTTTGATATGTCTATAAATTCCCTTCTTATGCCCTAGTAGGTATTTCAGCCTATTATTCATCCATTTTGGGTCATTTCTATTTGATCTAATTTCTTTATACGGGATAAACGTTCTTTGAGCAGCATGTATAGTGTTCAGAAAACTGTCATGTTGATAGCTCTCTTCATTACCCCAGCCAACAGATGATAAGTGTTCTCTAAGCCCACCGTAATCTGCTAAGCGAAAATCTGGGGCTGTTACTGAGTTATCCCTACTATCGTACTTCCATTCAATGCTAAATGTAATTGTTTTGTGGTCGCTAGCACCCAGTTCCTCTGAAATTTCTAAATTATTAACAAGGGAGTCATTGTTTGCCAGGACTAAGTCAAGCAGGTTATTTCCCCTTGTAGGTTCTGTCACAAACTGCTTCAAAAAACAATCCTGAACTACTACTTAGTAGTCGTATGATTCTAAATTCCCAGTCAAGAAATTCCAATCAGCGATATGTACGCAGTCAGCGATTTTGCCCACTTTGACCCCTGTTTTAGATCAATTACATTGTTCCAGTCAACCAAATTCTTTGCTATTTCACTTGTATGCCTTCTATTTTATTGATTGAGCACAAGAAACTGCCCAATCAACTATTTCAACTACCCAATAAAGTGATCAGAATTTTTTTTTTTTTTTTGAACATTGAGCACTTTTAATATTGGGGGTTTGGATAGTGAATGGGTTGAATCTGCATAGTGTTTGGAGTTTTTTCAAAATTCCAAAAATTGTAATATCAGAATAAATAAGTCATCTTTCTGTTTGCTGCTAGGGAAGCTAGTGATGGTATGATAGGCCCTGTTTCATTGTTTTCTTGTAATAGTTATCCAGCATTACCCAGAATGCACTGCATAGGTCCTAGCCAGTCATGTATTTTTTTTCAAATGCATGAAGAGACTGTAGGAGAGCTGCACAGTTGAGTTGATGTCAAAAATTTTGGTAGGTGACATATTTGAAAGCCTGAAAAATTGTTTTAGTACATTGGAAACAGTCTTGTCACCTGCATACTAGTACATTGAATACAAATTTATGAGGGTATGGTCTGGTGTAATGACATTCCGAAGGCAGGCAAACATTTCCTAACATGCAGCTTTAATTTTCCTAAAGTTTTCTTGATTATAACATTTTGCATGCATTTAGCTTACTGATTTCATTACTATTGTTGCACATTAGCTTTTTTAGATTGGTACGTCTTGCATACTTATATTGATTTTGAAGAATTTAATTTCCCTTTTTTCTTTCCACTTGCAGAAAGAAATGGAACCAATGAGGGCCCAAACTATCCAGTTTTACCAGCAAACAAAACAGCGTGAACACCTAAAGATCTTGCAGCGTCAGCACATCATTGAGGAGCGTAAGGAGATGCTAGAGAACCAGAATTTAGAGCGTGAAGAATCCATCCGTAGAGCTCAGGTATGGTTTTCTGTGCTTTAAATTAGTATAAATTGTTTCTGACTCGTCGAGGTACAATATTTGCAGAGATATCTTAGAAATCTTGTTTGTTTGTGCATGTGTATAGACAGTAAATGTAAATACACTTAATATTTATAGTACAGGAGCGCCCCGCTTATACGGCGGGTTATTTTCTAGGCTACCGCTGTTAAGTGAATTACACTTTTTTTTCACCTAAATGCATATAAATGCCTGATAACATGTTGACACTATCATACATTTAATTAGCAATAGAACTAGGCATAAAAAATAATGCATATGCAGTACACTTATTACTTTTCTTAAAATATTTTTGGCCTTAACGTATGGTGAGAGGCGAGTAGTATTTATTGTAGGAAGGCAGGAGGTGGTGGCTAGATAATGGCGCGGCTTAAAAGGCACGTTTTGACTAGCTTGATCTTCAGTCTACACTAGTTTGTTTGCATCAGCAATAAGGTTATCATGTTTTATTATACCTTTAGTGTTCACTGGTGTAGCACTTATTTCCTGCAATACTTTTTCTTTAGAGTTCATTTAAAGTAAGAGCTTTATGACTCTTCCTTTTATCATGACGACTTTTTTGTCCTACTTGGTTCGAGTCGGACCGAAATGTTGTTGTAAGCTCCCGCTCTCCTATGTGCGGGCTGTTTGTATATTGTTCCAGTAACATTATTGTGCTATTTTTGTTCTTTAAAAATAGTATGTATAATATGCATAATAACTTTAAAACGCCTGAAACTTCAGCAGGTTTCCAGACAGAACCGAAAGAAATACAGAGCTCACAGCATCGCACCCAGATTCACTTGTAGATTATTATTTTTATTATTATTATTTCAACAAACAGGCCATATCCCACCAAAGCAGGGTGGCCCAAAAAGAAAAACTGAAGTTTCTCTTTTTAACTTTAGTAATGTATACAGGAGAAAGGATTACTAGTCCCTTGCTCCCAGCATTTTAGTCACCTCTTATTACATGCATGGCTTATAGAAGAAGAATTCTGTTTCACTTTGTCATGTCTGTAAGAGGAAATAAACAAGAAGAACTAGTAAGAAAATAGAAAACCCAGAGGGGTGTGTGTATATATATGCTTGTACATGCATGCAAAGTGTAAGCTAAGTGTAAGTAAAAGTAGCAAGACGTATCTGAAAACTTGCATGTTTATGAGAGAAAAAAGACACCAGCAGTCCTACCATCATGTAAAGAATTACAGGCTTCTGCTTTACACTTCCTGGTCGGTTGCTGTCTACCAGCCTACTGCAGAGATTGGTGGATGAATTTGGTAGGGTGTGCAAAAGAAGAAAATTAAAAGTGAATACAGGAAAGAGTAAGGTTATGAGGATAAAAATATTAGGTGATGAAAGATTGGATATCAGATTGGAGGGAGAGAGTATGGAGGAGGTGAATGTATTCAGATATTTGGGAGTGGACGTGTCAGCGGATGGGTCTATGAAGGATGAGGTGGATCATAGAATTGATGAGGGGAAAAGGGCGAGTGGTGCACTTAGGAGTCTGTGGAGACAAAGAACTTTGTCCTTGGAGGCAAAGAGGGGAATGTATGAGAGTATAGTTTTACCAACACTCTTATATGGGTGTGAAGCATGGGTGATGAATGTTGCAGCGAGGAGAAGGCTGGAGGCAGTGGAGATGTCATGTCTGAGGGCAATGTGTGGTGTGAATATAATGCAGAGAATTCGTAGTTTGGAAGTTAGGAGGAGGTGCGGGATTACCAAAACTGTTGTCCAGAGGGCTGAGGAAGGGTTGTTGAGGTGGTTCGGACATGTAGAGAGAATGGAGCGAAACAGAATGACTTCAAGAGTGTATCAGTCTGTAGTGGAAGGAAGGCGGGGTAGGGGTCGGCCTAGGAAAGGTTGGAGGGAGGGGGTAAAGGAGGTTTTGTGTGCGAGGGGCTTGAACTTCCAGCAGGCGTGCGTGAGCGTGTTTGATAGGAGTGAATGGAGACGAATGGTTTTTAATACTTGACGTGCTGTTGGAGTGTGAGCAAAGTAACATTTATGAAGGGGTTCAGGGAAACCGGCAGGCCGGACTTGAGTCCTGGAGATGGGAAGTACAGTGCCTGCACTCTGAAGGAGGGGTGTTAATGTTGCAGTTTAAAAACTGTAGTGTAAAGCACCCTTCTGGCAAGACAGTGATGGAGTGAATGATGGTGAAAGTTTTTCTTTTTCGGGCCACCCTGCCTTGGTGGGAATCAGCCAGTGTGATAATAAAATAAATATTTAACGCTGGGGAGTGTGTCCATAGATGGGTATAGGGTTTCAGTGTTTTGGGTGGGCGGGGAAATTTACGCACATTTCATACCTATCCACTAGCCATTAATTTGTATTCATCTGGCATTATGATATGCTTGTGAAGCATTTTGCCTACAGTATAAATGCCTTACATTGTGTACAAGTTGTCTCCACGTTGGTGTAGTAGAGCAGCAACACTCCCTTTTTCATGCAACACACCCTTTTGAGAGCAAATGATGCTATGTGTAAAGGCATTTGAAAAAGAATGTTTTTATACAGTTACACTCTAGTAATACCATATACAGTTTCTCAGGTATTGTACTAGAGAGAACATAATTCTTGCCGTATGCTACTACAAGTCTCTCGGTTATATCACACCTCATAATTGTCAGTTTGTTCTAGTATGTTTATACAATATGTAGTGTGTTTCTTATAAAATTAAAAAAAAAAAATTATAATGTATATGGATTAATGAAATTGACTATAATAATATATGACATTTAAAGTGCACAGGTTGATTATTATTTTTGCATCTCCAACACTAGTGAGACACTCTTAGCTACTTTCTCACCTGGCATAGCTACTCCTACTTAGTAATGATGCCAAATAGAGATTTTAATGTATCCGCACACCAGCACAGTGTGTACGTTTATTTAGGTACAGGTACACTAGTACAATTATAAGTAGTATCTCTGTACTGTTGCAGCCATAGGCCTGGCTGCGATAGTACTGAGTAAGTAAGAGCTTTATGACTTCTCTTTTTATCACAAATACCCTTAGATATCATTGTAACACAAGGATTATATATACAATATGCAATAACTTTAAAACACTTGAAACTTCGGAAGATGTCGAGACAGTCAAGAGAGACGTGGAGCTCACAGAGGATGTAAAGAAACTGTGGATGGGTGGGTGCCATAATAGTGAATCAGGAGCCATGTAAATGAATTTTGCGGTATAATTTGAAATGTTCATATTAGTGAAGCGCCATAAAGTGGGGCCCTTCTGTATATATGGCTCTGTATATACATATAGTACAAGTGTGTACAACACTTTGTAATAGTTGTGGTACACTATTTGCTAGTTGGGTGTGTGCTTATGTATGCACTCTACTTTATTAACCAAGTTATTTGCATAGTAAGAGTATTGTTGTATACGATATAAGAAATTGAGGTGCTACATTGTCTCGGAGTTTTGTAATAGCATATAAGCTGTGTAAAACTGATAATCCATTTGCTGCAACTGTCATGTATAAGTGTCCACAATTATTGCATGGGGAAGAGAGGGAATACAATTAATGTTTCCTATGTCAGAGATGTTTAAGTATTTGGCTGTTAACTGCATTGCTACATTATGTAGAAAAATATTGTTATCACATAAACTGGACAGCTGAATTAGCAAAAAGAAAAGAGCATTGATAACACAGTAAATACTATGAGGCATAGACTGTAGACAAGTATAGGATTTTTATCAAGGGTGCAACAAAAACAGTTGGAAATTGCACTTCCATATGAACACAGGTTGAGAGGTGGGGCCAGGAGCTATGTATAGGTGAGTACAGTGATAATGGGGAAAATATTTCCTCAAATGGTAGGAAGTATAACAAGCTAAACAATAACAGCTGAAGTGAACTCCATACTGAAGGTAAAAAATAGATAAGACATGGCTCATTTGTCTGTAAGTTAAAAGCTAAGAGGTAGAACCAAGAGCTATAGCTCACCCTCTGCTAACTCAGATAATTACACATACAAGTATGTGTACAATTACTATAGTTGGTAGCATTTTTGTGTAACTGAAATATAAGTTCAGAAGGTGTTTGTTCTCTTCGCACTTTCAGGAGCAGCAGCTCAAGAAGCAGAAAGAGGAAGAGCAGCAGCGTCTTGAGCGAGAGGCTAGTCTTCGTGAGAAGGCTAGGCAGGAGGAACAGTTGAAGCAAATTCAAACCAAGCAAATAAAGGACAGACTGATGCAAATCTCTCAAACTTCCTATGGCCAGAAGATGATGGAAAAGTTTGATGAAGAAGTCGGTATATCTTGTACTTTATTTTGCCTTCCATTTCCTCTGCCCCCTTTAATTCCTTCACTTAACCTATTTATTGCTTGAACTATCTTCCTATTTACCTTCTTATTCCCTTCTTTTGCTGTGTCTACTTCTTCCCCTTCCCCATTATTTGCTCAACTCCTCCTCCTCCCCTTATTTCCCCAATTTCTTCTTTTCCTTTCATATTTTTTCCTTTTTCTACTCCTTTTGTTCCTTCCCTTTCTTTTTATCCTTCCTCCTCACCCTGGTTTATTTTACCTCCCTTTTTCAACACTGGCCATCTCCAACCAAGGCAGGGTGACCTGAGGTTTTTTTTTTTACTTTTTACATTTTCTAATTAATACAGAAGGATTTACTAGCCCCTTACTCCTGGCATTTTAGTTGCCTCTTAAGACATGCATGTCTTATAGGGAGGATTCTTCTCTACTTCCCCAAGGAGACTTTTACCCACTTTTTTTTTTATTAACACATCGGTCGTGTCCCACCAAGGCACAGTAGCCTGAAAAAGAAAAACTTTCATCGTCATTCACACCATCACTGTCTTGCCAGAGGCATGCCCACACTACAGTTATAAAACTACAACATTAACACCCCTTCTTCAGAGTGCAGACACTGTACTTCCCATCTCCAGGACTCGAGTCCGGCCTGCCAGTTTCCCCTGAATCCCTTCATAAATTTTACCTTGCATACACTCCAACAGCATGTCAAGTCCTAAAAACTATTTGTCCCCCTTCGCTCCTGTCTAATACACTCACGCACGCTTGTTGGAAGTCAAAGCCCCTCTCACACAAAACCTTCTTTACCCCCTCCAACCTTTCCTAGGCTGACCCCTACCCTGCCTTCCCTCCACTACAGATTTGTATACTCAAGTCCTTCTATTTTGTTTCAGCCTCTCCACATGTCCAAACCATCTCAATAACCCCTCCTCAGCCCTCTGGATAATAGTTTTAGTAATCCCACACATTCTCTTGATCTCCAAACAACGGATTCTCTGCATTATATTCACACCACACATTGCCCTCAAACATGACATCTCCACTGCCTCCAGCCTTCTCCTTGTTGCAGCATTCGCAACCCATGCCTCACACCCATACAAGAGCGTTGGTATAACTATACTCTCATACATTCCCCTCTTTGCTTTCATAGATAAAGTTGTCTCTACAGACTCTTCAGTGCACCACTTGCCCTTTGCCCTTCATCATTTTTATGATTTTATTTATTTATTTATTTATTTATTTATTTATTTATTTATTTATTTAGTAATTTAAGCATACATACAGAGGTACAAAAAATACAGGTAAGAGCAGCATGCCAAAGCCACTTATATGCATAGCATTACGGGCTGGCTTAACCCTTTGACTGTCGCGGCCGTATATATATGTCTTACGAGGTACCGTGTTTGACGTATATATACTCATAAATTCTAGCGGCTTCAAATCAAGCAGGAGAAAGCTGGTAGGCCTACATGTGAGAGAATGGGTCTGTGTGGTCAGTGTGCACCATATAAAAAAAATCCTGGAGCACGCAGTGCATAATGAGAAAAAAAAACTCCGACCGTTTTTTTTAATTAAAATGCCGACTTTGTGGTCTATTTTCGTATAGTATTTATGGTTGTATTCTCGTTTTCTTGGTCTCATTTGATAGAATGGAAGACATATTATAGAAATAGAGATGATTTTGATTGATTTTACTATAAAAAGAACCTAGAAATGGAGCTCAAAGTAGGGGAAATGTTTGATTTTTGCCAATGTTCAAAAGTAAGCAAATGATGCCATTTTCCAGTAAATGTCCAACTAGCCATTGTAATATGCAGTCATGAATGGGTTGATGTTATTTATACAATTATTACAGTATTGCAGTAGTCTGCATAATAGTAATTCTTCAATTTTTTGTTTGAATAAAAATTCAAAATAGAAAGCAAGAGTAATATCAGAGGGGCCTGGAAACATGACTGATGAGCAAAGAAAATGTTATTTTAGAGCCAGGAATGTCTGCATTGTTCATTCTGGACCTTATTTTGAAATTGTCATATTTTTTAGTTTTCGTGAAATTGGCCAAATTGCAAATTTCTGACCACATTATTAGGTAGTTGAAATCGGTAAATGGGCAGTTTCTTGTACTCAATCGATAGAAAAAATGGAGTTCTAAAGAAATAGCTATGAGTTTGGGCGACTGGAACAATGGAATTAGCCGAAAATAGGGCTCAAAGCGGGCGAAATCGCCGATTTGTAAACGGCGCCGAGGTCGCTAGCTTCGCGAGAGCATAATTCCATCAGTTTTCCATCAAATTTTGTTTTTTTTGGTGTCATTACAATCGGGAAAAGATTCTCTTATCATTTCATAAGAAAATTTTTTTTTTTTTTTTTTAAATTTTGCGACACCAGGACGTAAGACGTATATATACGGCCGCGACAGTCAAAGGGTTAAAATTAACTTAAGATTAACTAAGCAATGATGAAATCAGTGATAAAACATTATTGTAAACAGATAACTATAAAGCACAAATGAGTATTACAAAGACAGGTCATATGGTTGCATGCATTGCTGTACATTCAGTTGAATGGAGTATTCTGTTAGGTACTGTATTTAAAAAAATAATAAAGTTAGATTGGGTCCTAGGTTTAACATTTGTGTGATATAATTGTGAGTAACATATAGGATATACAATTTATAAGGTTCAGTTATTCAGTATTTATTTGGTTTTGAGTGAGTAAGTGATCTTTGAGAAGAGACTTGAATTTATAAACAGGTAGTGTTTCTTTTATATTTACAGGTAATGAATTCCAGATTTTAGGGCCTTTTATGTGCATTGAGTTTTTGCATAGCGTGAGATGGACACGAGGAACATCAAAGAGTGATCTGTGCCTTGTGTTATGGTCATGTGTTCTGTTGAGGTTGGCAAGGAGATGTTTGAGGGGAGGGTTAATATCAGAGTTAAGTGTCTATGTATGTAATAGGTGCAATAATAAGTATGGATATTTTGTATGGTGAGTAGGTTGAGTGTTTTGAATATTGGTGGAGTGTGTTGCCTGTAGTGAGAATTTATCATTCTAACTGCAGCCTTTTGTTGGGTAATTAGTGGTCTGAGATGGTTAATTGTTGTTGAGCCCCATGCACAAATTCCATAGGTGAGATAGGGGTAAATAAGAGAGTGATAAAGGGCCAGGAGGGCTGACTGTGGAACATAGTACCGTATCTTCGATAGTATGCCTACAGTCTTGGAAATTTTCTTAGAAATTTGTTGTATATGTGTATGAAATTTGAGTCTATTATCGAGGTGGATTCCTAAGAATTTTCCCTCTGTTAGCTTTGTGATAGGTGATCCGTTTATTGTTATGTTAAGAGGTACATCTGTAGCTCTGTTACCAAACTGAATGAAGTAGGTTTTGTCAATGTTTAGTGTAAGTTTGTTAGTCCTCATTCAGGTAGATATTTTCTGTAATTCGGTGTTTACAGTATTGGCTAGCGTGACTGGGCTCGGGTGAGAGAAGACGTATGTAGTGTCATCTGCAAAAAGTGTGGGTTTGAGTAATTGCGAAGCATTTGGTAGGTCATTTATGTATAGGAGAAAGAGAAGAGGGCCAAGGACACTTCCCTGTGGGACACCAACTGTAATTGGTTGTGCGGAAGAGCTTGCCCCATTTGCGTACACATATTGGCTTCTGTTGCTGAGGTAAGACTTGAGGTAGGTGAGGGAGTGCCCTCTAATACCATAGTGTGACAATTTTACGTGGAGCAAGTCATGGTCAACTGTATCAAAAGCTTTACATAAGTCAATGAAGATCCCCAGTGGGACTTCTTTTTTCTCTATTGCAGTGTATATATGTTCTAGCATGTGTATAATAGCATCATTAGTATTTTTATTAGGCCTGAATCCAAATTGGCAGGGGTTGAGAATGTTTTGGGAGATGAGGTAGGAGTAGATTCGTTTATGAATTAATTTTTCGAAGATTTTTGAGAGAGGGTGTAAATTGGATATTGGCCTATAGTTATTCAACTCTGTTTGGTCTCCTCCTTTATGGATCGGAGTGACCCTTGCTATTTTGAGAACTGTAGGGAAGGTGGAGGATTCAGTGGATTTGTTAAAGAGTGTTGCAATGATTGGTGATAGTACTTGTGACGCTTTTTTGTATATAAAGGGTGGTAAGGTATTTAAATCTCCTGCCTTGTTTTTCAGTGCGTTGATAATAAGGGAGACTTTGTATGGGTTAGTCGGAGCTAGGAACAGTGTGTTCGGGTAGTTGCCAGTGAGGTAGTCATTTGGTGGGGTATCTGAGCTTGGGATTTTATTGGCAAGGTTTTGACCTATAGTGGAGAAGAAATCATTGAGTCTGTTTGCTGTTTCTGTTGGTGGGAGTTGGGGTTCATCTGATTTTGCTAATTTTATTTCGCTATGTCGTGATATCTTTTTTGTTCCCAGAATTTCTGATAGGGTCTTCCAGGTCTGTTTTAACCCTTTGACTGTTTCCGACGTATAAATACGTCTTACGAGCCAATGTTTCTGACGTATTTATACGCACAAATTCTAGCGGCTTCAAATCGAGCGCCAAAGGCCTGGTAGGCCTACACGGGAGAGAATGGGTCTCAGTGGTCGGTGTGCACCCTGTGAAAAAAATCTGGGACCTAGCGGTGCATTGTGGGAACGCCATGTTGTCAGTCCATTTTCACCATGCCTCTCGGTAAGAAGTTCCTCACTCCTCGGCGGATTGGAGGTCTTTTGTTCCCAAGTGATAGCTCTAACAGCGATGAAAATGTCAGTGACAGTGAATTCAAGGGTTTTCAAGTGAGTGTTACCGAAAAAAGTGCCCAGGATAACGTAAATAGTGACGAAAACCCAGATGACCCACAACCTTCGACCTCTAGTGCTGTGCCGGCTTGTTCACGTTCACGTTCGCCTGTACCAGGACGAAAGAGGAAACTATTTGGTCGTGTACAACACCCTGATGATAGCAGTGATAGTGATAGTGATTTCAAGGTCATTGAAAGCAGTTCTAGTGACAGTGAGAGTGAATATTCCCCAGTGAAGCGCCAGTATGTACAACGTAGCATGCGGTCTGGTAGTGTTTCATATGTTGTTCCAAGGGGAAGGAGAAACTCTGGGAGCACATCCTGTGGCCCAACACCACGACCTGATAGTGAAGATGACGATATTGTAATGATGGGTATGAATGGTGACAGTGAGGGAGGAGGCAGTGGTGGTGATAGTGAGGGTGGCACGGCCCATGTGGCACCATCACCGGGCCACGCTACTAGCCACGTGGCTGACTCAGCAGAACAACCAGCCTCACCCTACCCCACACTGCCACAACCTGCACCACCACAACCTGCACAGCCACAACCACAGTACAATATCCAGACCCCACCAGCAGACCGCATCTGGGATTGGCAGGACGGTGACGAGTTTGTTCCCAGTCCCCATGACTTTGATGAAACACAAAGTGGAATAAAGCCATCTTGTCCACTTGGGAACAATGCCAGTGAACTGGACTGCTTTGAGTTATTTTTCGATGAACCCCTGATGGACATCATTGTCAGGGAAACAAATACATACTGTGATTACACCATGGCAAATACAATTCTCTCACCAAAATCACGGCTACACAAGTGGAAGGAGACAACTGTGGCAGAGATGTACCTGTTTTTTGCCACAATAATGCTTATGCCACATGTGTATAAGCACACTGTCACCACATACTGGACAACAGATCGCCTGATTTCAACTCCAGGTTTTAGTGACATTATAGGTGTCAATCGTTTCCTGATACTGTTACGTATGTTACACTTTTCAGACAAAACCAGGCCTGACAGAAGCGACAGGTTATATAAGATAAGAAATGTGTTTATGTACCTGAAACAAAAGTGCTGCATGTATTTTTATCCCTTCAGGAAGCTTGTTATTGATGAGTCCTTGATTTTATTCAAAGGAAGACTCTCATTCAAGCAATATATACCAAGCAAGAGGAAACGCTTTGGTATAAAGCTATTTGTACTGTGTGATTGCAGAAGTGGTCTTGTTTTAGATATTATTGTGTACACTGGCAGTAATACTTTGAGAGATACCATGAAGTTATTGGGTATCTCTGGTGATGTGGTTCGAACAATGATGGAACCATACCTTGGTAAGGGGCATATGTTATTTACTGATAACTGGTACACAAGCCCCTTACTCAGTGATTTCTTGCGAGTGAACTTGACAGACGTGTGTGGCACAGTGCGTGGTAATCGCAAACATATGCCAAGGTTCGACGCTGGCACTCGCAGAGGTGAGGTGCAAGCCTTTGCTGCCAATGACATCATGGCATTTCAGTGGCATGACAAACGTGATGTCACATTGTTGACATCAGTTCACACAAACGAAATGGTACCCAGTGGCAGGGACAACAGAGAGACCAATGAACCCATTCTAAAGCCTGCAGCTGTCATGGACTACAACCTCAATATGCGCTTAGTGGACAGATGTGACATGCAGATTGGGTTTGCAGACTGTGTACGCAAGAGTTATAAGTGGTATATCAAACTTTTTTTCCATCTTGTTGATATCTCTATGCTAAATACTTATAACATATACAAGTTGAAGACCAACAAAGCACCAAAATATGGTGAATTTTGCCTGTCAGTAATCAGACAAATAATTGCAAAGTACCAAGGAGCAACTCCTGCAATAGACCAGCGCCCACAGACGTCATCTCGTATGAGGCCTGGTGATCACTACCCCATACAACTGCCTCCTACTACTGCCAAGAAAAATGCTCAGAAGAGGTGTTATGTATGTATGCATACCACAAAACGCCCACAAACACGCAGAGACACTCGTTTTATGTGTGAGGAGTGTGAAGTGCCTCTCTGCATATACCCATGTTTCAAAGAGTTCCACAAGCTGCAGCAGTTCTAGGAACATGGTTAGTGACTGTACATATGTATATATATTATGGAACAATAGTAATAAACATTGTTTTGTATTGTTTGTGTAAACAAAGTGTATGCACAAACTAATAGTGATAAAGTTTGTTCTGTTATTGTGTTGTAAATAATGAGTGTATATTTGAACAATGCACCTTACATTGGTCTCACAGGCCACATAAGTTACCTGGAAAAGAAAAATATTGAAAAATGCAAGAAACCTTTGAATTAGAGTAAATAAAAGAATACTGGGTGGGCGGCAGTCGCCGCTGTTGCCGTACGCACGTCAATTTCTGCAAACTTTGCGGCTCTATATCTCGGTAAGTACTGATGGCAAAAATTTTTTTTTAGGCTTAAAACACTAGTAAAAATATTCCTAACATTTTCATAAGAAAAAATAATTTTTTTTTTTTCGAATATTTGGCGACATAGAATGACAGTTTCAGAGAGGGCCCTGAAACAGTCAAAGGGTTAATATCACCTCGTAAGTTGGATAATCTGTTCTCATAATACAATTTTTTTGCCCTTCTTATCAGGCTGGTTAGGATTGACGAGTAACGTTTTGTTTGGTCTCTGGTTATGTGACCCATTCTGTACTGTTTTTCATATCGGTGTTTTGTATTTATGGATTTGAGAATGCTGGGTGTTAGCCAGGGACTGTTCAGTCTCTTAGCTGTCATCTGTTTAGTTTTTTTAGGGCAGTGCTTGTTATAAAGGTATTGGGTCTTTTTTAGAAAATTATTAAAACATTCGTCAATATCTGTATAGATTTCTAGCTCAGTGTGCCAGTCAATGTTTGTTACTGCTGTTGTGAAGTTATTAATGGCTGCCTCATTGTGAAGTCTGAAGGTGACTTTAGTAGTGTCTTGGGGTATTTTACCAAGAGTTGTTATGAGGAAAGTAGGGTAGTGGTCTGTGGTATTATCTGTAATTATGCCTGATTTTAAAGGGGATATGGTGTTGGTCCAGATGTGGTCAAGTAGGGAAACACTAGTCTCTGTAACTCTTGTAGGTTTTGTTACTGTTGGTAGCAACATGCAGTTACTCATTGTGTTTGTGAATTCAGTAACGTGTGGGTCCTGGTCTTGCAGCAGATGTTGCAAGTATATGGAATAGGTGGGAAGTTACTGAATGCTGTAAGGAGCTTTTATGAGGATAGTGAGGCTCAGGTTAGGGTGTGTAGAAGAGAGGGAGAATACTTCCCGGTAAAAGTAGGTCTTAGACAGAGATGTGTAATGTCACCATGGTTGTTTAATATATTTATAGATGGGGTTGTAAAAGAAGTAAATGCTAGGGTGTTTGGGAGAGGGGTGGGATTAAATTATGGGGAATCAAATTCAAAATGGGAATTGACAGTTGCTTTTTGCTGATGATACTGTGCTTATGGGAGATTCTAAAGAAAAATTGCAAAGGTTAGTGGATGAGTTTGAGAATGTGTGTAAAGGTAGAAAGTTGAAAGTGAACATAGAAAAGAGTAAGGTGATGAGGGTATCAAATGATTTAGATAAAGAAAAATTGGATATCAAATTGGGGAAGAGGAGTATGGAAGAAGTGAATGTTTTCAGATACTTGGGAGTTGACGTGTCGGCGGATGGATTTATGAAGGATGAGGTTAATCATAGAATTGATGAGGGAAAAAAGGTGAGTGGTGCATTGAGGTATATGTGGAGTCAAAAAACGTTATCTATGGAGGCAAAGAAGGGAATGTATGAAAGTATAGTAGTACCAACACTCTTATATGGATGTGAAGCTTGGGTGGTAAATGCAGCAGCGAGGAGACGGTTGGAGGCAGTGGAGATGTCCTGTTTAAGGGCAATGTGTGGTGTAAATATTATGCAGAAAATTCGGAGTGTGGAAATTAGGAGAAGGTGTGGAGTTAATAAAAGCATTAGTCAGAGGGCAGAAGAGGGGTTGTTGAGGTGGTTTGGTCATTTAGAGAGAATGGATCAAAGTAGAATGACATGGAAAGCATATAAATCTATAGGGGAAGGAAAGAGGGGTAGGGGTCGTCCTCGAAAGGGTTGGAAAGAGGGGGTAAAGGAGGTTCTGTGGGCGAGGGGCTTGGACTTCCAGCGGGCGTGCGTGGGCGTGTTAGATAGGAGTGAATGGAGACGAATGATACTTGGGACCTGACGATCTGTTGGAGTGTGAGCAGGGTAATATTTAGTGAAGGGATTCAGGGAAACCGGTTATTTTCATATAGTCGGACTTGAGTCCTGGAAATGGGAAGTACAATGCCTGCACTTTAACCCTTTGAGGGTTTTCGTCGTACTAGTACGTCTTACGCGTAGGGGTTTTTGACGTACTAGTACTCATAAATTCTAGCGGCCTCAAATCTAGTGGGAGAAAGCTGGTAGGCCTTCATATGAAAGAATGGGTCTATGTGGTCAGTGTGCACAGTCTAAAAAAAATCCTGCAGCACACAGTGCATAATGAGAAAAAAAAAACTTTGACCATTTTTTTTTAATAAATCAGCGACTTTGCAGTGTATTTTCGTATGGTATTTATTGTTGTATTCTAGTTTTCTTGGTCTCATTTTATAGAATGGAAGACATATTACAGAAATTGAGATGATTTTGACTGGTTTTACAATGAAAAGTGCCTTGAAATTGAGCTCAAAGTAGCAGAAATGTTCGATTTTTACCAAACTTCAAAAGTACACAAATCGTGCCAAGCGTGCAATACACGTCAACTGGTGAGTCTAATATTCTTTCACAAATGCACCAATAATATTTATACCATTTTTTACACTAATGCAGTAGTCTGCATAACAGTAAATCTTATATTTTTTGTGAAAATAAAAATTCAAAGTGGAAAGCAAAAGAATATAAGAGGGGCCTTGAGACGTTACTAATGACTAGAGGAAATGTCATTTTAGTGCTAGGAATGTCTTTCTTGTTTATTCTGGACCCTATTCGGAAATTGGCATCTTTTGAAATTTGTGTGAAATTGGCAAAATTGCTAAATTCTGACCACTGTACTGGATAGTTGAATTTCATAAATGAGTGGTTTCTTGCACCCATTCGATAGAAAAAATGGAGTTCTAGCGAAATATTCATGTTTTTTGTCGACTAGTACAGTGAAATTGGCCGAAAATGGGGCTCAAAGTGGGCAAAATCGCCGATGCGTAAACATCGCCGAGACCGCTAACTTTGCGAGAGCATAATTCCGTAAGTTTTCTATCAAATTTCAAACTTTTGGTGTCTTTATGATCGGGAAAAGATTCTCTATCTTTTCATAAGAGAAAATAATTTTTTTTTTTTTTAAATTTGGCCGACCCTGAGAACGAGTTTCGGAGAGGGCCTGTCGACCCTCAAAGGGTTAATGGAGGGGTTTGGGATATTGGCAGTTTGGAGGGATATGTTGTGTATCTTTATACGTATATGCTTCTAAACTGTTGTATTATGAGCACCTCTGCAAAAGCAGTGATAATGTGTAAGTGTGGTGAAAGTGTTGAATGATGATGAAAGTATTTTATTTTTGGGGATTTTCTTTCTTTTTTTTGGGTCACCCTGCCTCGTTGAAAAAAAAAAATGTATATGTATATATATATATATATATATATATATATATAATATATATATATGTATATATGTATGTATGTATGTATGTATGTATGTATGTATGTATGTATGTATGTATGTATGTATGTATGTATGTATATATGTATATATGTATATATGTATATATGTATATATGTATATATGTATATATATTATATATATATATATATATATATATATATATATATATATATATATATATATATATATATATATATATATATATATATATATATATATATGAGATATATATATATGAGATATATATATATGAGATATATATATATATATATATATATATATATATATATATATATATATATATATATATATATATATATATATATATATATATATATATATATATATATATATATATGAGATATATGAGATATATATATATATATATATATATATATATATATATATATATATATATATATATATATATATATATATATATATATATATATATATATATATTCATTCATTCATTCAACACACCGGCCGTATCCCACCGAGGCGGGGTGGCCCAAAAGGAAAAACGAAAGTTTCTCCTTTTACATTTAGTAATATATACAGGAGAAGAGGTTACTAGCCCCTTGCTCCCGGCATTTTAGTTGCCTCTTACAACACGCATGGCTTACGGAGGAAGAATTCTGTTCCACTTCCCCATGGAGATAAGAGGAAATAAACAAGAATAAGAACTAGAAAGAAAATAGAAGAAAACCCAGAGGGGTGTGCATATATGTGCTTGTACATGTATGTGTAGTGTGACCTAAGTGTAAGTAGAAGTAGCAAGACGTACCTGAAATCTTGCATGTTCATGAGACAGAAAAAAGGACACCAGCAATCCTACCATCATGTAAAACAATTACAGGCTTTCGTTTTACACTCACTTGGCAGGACGGTAGTACCTCCCTGGGCGGTTGCTGTCTACCAACCTACTACCTATAATATATATATATATATATATATATATAGATATAGATATAGAGAGAGATAGATAGATAGAGAGATAGATGGAGAGATAGATAGATAGATATTGATTGATTGGTATTGGATGATTAATTGATATTGGATGATTAATTGATATTGATTGATTGATTGATTAATTGATATTGATTGATTGATTGATATTGATTGATTGATTGATTTTGGGAAATGTTGAGTGAATGCATGGGGAGTTTTGAACCAAGTGTGAGAGTACTTGTGGTTGGGGATTTCAATGCTAAAGTGGGTGAAAATGTTGTGGAGGGAGTGGTAGGTAAATTTGGGGTGCCAGGGGTAAATGAAAATGGGGAGCCTTTAATTGAGCTGTGTAGAAAGAGGTTTGGTAATAAGTAATACATATTTTATGAGAAAGAGGATAAATAAATATACAAGGTATGGTATAGCACGTATTGAAAGTAGTTAATTAGATTATGTATTGGTGGATAAAAGGTTGATGGGTAGGCTCCAGGATGTACATGTTTATAGAGGGGCAACTGATATGTCGGATCATTATTTAGTTGTAGCTACAGTTAGAGTAAGAGGTAGGTGGAACAAGAGGAAAATGACAACAACAAGTAAGAAGGAGGTGAAAGTGTATAAACTAAAGGAGAAGGAAGTTCGGGTGAGATATAAACAACTGTTTGCAGAATGATGGGCTGGTGAAAGTGTGAGTAGTGGGGGGGTTGAAGAGGGTTGGAATAGTTTTAAAAATGCAGTATCAGAATGTGGGGCAAAAGTTAGTGGTTATAGGAGAGTGGATGCAGGAGGAAAGAGGAGTGTTTGGTGGGATGATGAAGTAAAGGGTGTGATACAAGATAAAAAGGTAGCTTACGAGAGTGTTATACAAAGAGTAGAGTATATGGAGAGTAAAAGAAAGGTGAAGAGAGTGGTGAGAGAGTGCAAAAGGAGAGCAAATGATAGAGTGGGAGAGGCACTGTCAAGAAATTTTCATGAAAATAAGAAAATTTTTTGGAGCGAGTTAAGAAAGCCTAGGGAACGAATGGATATGTCAGTTTAAAACAGGGTAGGGGAGTTAGCAGATGGGGAGATGGAGGTATTGGGTAGATGGCCAGAATCTTGTGAGGAACTTTTAAATGTCGACGAAGAAAGGGAGGCGGTAATTTCATGCACTGGCCAGGGAGGTATACCATCTTTTAGGAGTGAAGAAGAGCAGGATGTGAGTGTGGGGGAGGTGCATGAGGCATTATGTAGAATGAAAGGGGATAAAGCAGCTGGAATTGACGGGATCATTACAGAAATGTTATAAGCAGGGGGACACACAGTGTTGGAGTGGTTGGTATTTTTAAATAAAAAAAATGCACAATACCGTGACTGGAATGATACACAAATAACCCGCACATAAAAGAGAGAAGCTTACGACGACGTTTCGGTCCGACTTGGACCATTTACAAAGTCACACTGTCAAAGTCAGTGTGACTTTGTAAATGGTCCAAGTCGGACCGAAACGTCGTCGTAAGCTTCTCTCTTCTATGTGCGGGTTATTTGTGTGTTGGTATTTTTGTTTAATAAATGTATGAAAGAGGGGAAGGCATCTAGAGATTGGCAGAGAGCATGTATAGTCCCTTTATATAATGGGAAGGGGGACAAACGAGATTGTAAAAATTATAGAGGAGTAAGTTTACTGAGTATACCAGGAAAAGTGTACAGTAGGGCTATTATTGAAAGAATTAGAGGTAAAACAGAATGTAGGATTGCAGATGAGCGAGGAGGTTTTAGAGTGGGTTGGGGATGTGTAGATCAAGTGTTTACATTGAAGCATATATGTGAACAATATTTAGATAAAGGTAGGGAAGTTTTTATTGCATTTATGGATTTAGAAAAGGCATATGATAGAGTGTATAGGGGAGCAATGTGGCAGATGTTACAAGTATATGGAATAGGTGGTAAGTTACTAAATGCTGTCAAGAGCTTTTATGAAGATAGTGAGGCTCAGGTTAGGGTGTGTAGAAGAGAGGGAGAATACTTCCTGGTAAAAGTAGGTCTTAGACAGGGATGTGTAATGTCACCATGGTGGTTTAATATATTTATAGATGGGGTTGTAAAAGAAGTAAATGCTAGGGTGTTTGGGAGAGGGGTGAGATTAAATTATGTGGAATCAAATACAAAATGGAAATTGCTGATGATACTGTGGTTATGGGAGTTTCTACAGAAAAGTTGCAAAGGTTAGTAGAAGAGTTTGGGAGTGTGTGTAAAGGTAGAAGTTGAAAGTGAACATAGAAAAGAGTAAGGTGATGAGGGTATCAAATGATTTAGATAAAGAAAAATAGGATATCAAATGGGAAAAGTGAATGTTTTCAGATATTTGGGAGTTGACGTGTCAGCGGATGGATTCATGGAGGATGAATTGGAGGAAAAAAGGTGAATGGTGCTTTGGAGGCAAAGAAGGGAATGTATGAAGGTATTGTAGTACCAATACTTTATATGGGTGTGAAGCTTGGGTTGTAAATGCTGCAGCAAGGAGGCAGTGGAGATGTCCTGTCTAAGGGCAATGTGTGGTGTGAATATTATGCATAAAATTCGGAGTGTGGAAATTAGGAAAAGGTGTGGAGTTAATAAAAGTATTAGTCAGAGGGCTGAAGAGGGGTTGTTGAGGTGGTTTGGTCATTTAGAGAGAATGGATCAAAGTAGAATGACATGGAGAGTGTATGAATCTGTTGGGGAAGGAAGGTGGGGTAGGGGTCGTCCTCGGGAGGGTTGGAGGGAGGGGGTAAAGGAGGTTTTGTGGGCGAGGGGCTTGGACTTCCAGCAAGCGTGCATGAGCGTGTTAGATAGTAAATGGAGACAAATGGTATTTGGGACCTGACGATCTGTTGGAGTGTGAGCAGGGTAATATTTAGTGAAGGGATTCAAGGAAACTGGTTATTTTTATATAGCTGGATTTGAATCCTGGAAATGGGAAGTACAATGCCAGCACTTCAAAGGAGGGGTTTGGGATATTGGCAGTTTGGAGGGATATGTTGTGTAACTTTATACATAGTATATGCTTTTAAACTGTTGTATTCTGAGCACCTCTGCAAAAACAGTGATTGTGTGTGAGTGAGGTGAAAGTGTTGAATGATGATGAAAGTATTTTCTTTTTGGGTCACCCTTCCTCGGTGGGAGACGGCCGACTTGTTGAAAAAAAAAAAACTTACTTCTTCCATACTCCTCCCCAATTTGATATCCAGTTTTTCTTTATCTAAATCATTTGATACCCTCATCACCTTATTGTTTTCTATGTTCACTTTCAACGTTCTACCTTTACACACACTCCCAAACTCATCTACTAACCTTTGCAATTTTTATGTAGAATCTCCCTTAAGCACAGTATCATGAGCAAAAAGTTAGTGTGTCAATACCCACTTTGTATTTGATTCCCTATAATTTAATCCCACTCCTCTCCCGAACACCCTAGCATTTGCTTCTTTTACAACCCCATCTATAAATATATTAAACAACCATGGTGACATTACACAACAGACTTATTCTGCTATAATTTTTATGCTCTTTTTGTCCCCTTTGCCTTTATACAATGGAACTATGCATGCTCTCTGCCAGTCCCTAGATGCCTTACCCTCTTCGCAACATTTTCTTTCTTTCAACACACCGACCATATCCCACCAAGGCAGGGTGGCCCAGAAAGAAAAATGAAAGTTTCTCTTTTAAATTTAGTAATTTATACGGGAGAAGGGGTTACTAGCCCCTTGCTCCCGGCATTTTAGTGTCCTCTTACAACACGCATGGCTTACGGAGGAAGAATTCTGTTCCACTTCTCCATGGAGATAAGAGGAAATAAACAAGAACAAAAACTAGAAAGAAAATAGAAGAATACCCAGAGGGGTGTGTATATATATGCTTGTACATGTATGTGTAGTGTGACCTAAGTGCAAGTAGAAGTAGCAAGACATACCTGAAATCTTGCATGTTTTTGGGACAGACAAAAGACACCAGCAATCCTACCATCATGTAAAACAATTACAGGTTTTTGTTGTACAGTCGCTTGGCAGGATGGTAGTACCTCCCTGGGCGGTTGCTGTTTACCAACCTACTACCTAGGCTTCGCAACATTTATTAAATAAAAACACTAACTCCAAAACTATATCCCCGCTGGCTTTTAACATTTCTATCTTTATCGTATCAATCCCAGCTGCTTTACCCCTTTTCATTCTACTCTTTGCCTCACACACTTCCCCCACTCACAACTGGTTCTGCCTCACACTTATAAGATGTTATTCCTCCTTGCCCTATACACGATATCACAGCTTCCCTATCTTCTTCAACATTTAACAGTACCTCAAAATATTCCCTCCATCTTCCCAATACCTCAAACTCTTCATTTAATAACTCTCCTCTCCTATTTTTAACCCTTTGAGGGTTTTCGTCGTACTAGTACGTCTTACGCGTAGGGGTTTTTGACGTACTAGTACTCATAAATTCTAGCGACCTCAAATCTAGTGGGAGAAAGCTGGTAGGCCTTCATATGAAAGAATGGGTCTATGTGGTCAGTGTGCACAGTCTAAAAAAAATCCTGCAGCACACGGTGCATAATGAGAAAAAAAAAAACTTTTTCCATTTTTTTTAATAAATCAGCGACTTTGCAGTGTATTTTCGTATAGTATTTATTGTTGTATTCTAGTTTTCTTGGTCTCATTTTATAGAATGGAAGACATATTACTGAAATTGAGATGATTTTGACTGGTTTTACAATGAAAGGTGCCTTGAAATTGAGCTCAAAGTAGCAGAAATGTTCGATTTTTACCAAACTTCAAAAGTAAACAAATCGTGCCAAGCGTGCAATACACGTCAACTGGTGAGTCTAATATTCTTTCACAAGTGCACCAATAATATTTATACCATTTTTTACACTAATGCAGTAGTCTGCATAACAGTAAATCTTATATTTTTTGTGAGAATAAAAATTCAAAGTGGAAAGCAAAAGAATATAAGAGGGGCCTTGAGACGTGACTAATGACTAGAGGAAATGTCATTTTAGTGCCAGGAATGTCTTTCTTGTTTATTCTGGACCCTATTCGGAAATTGGCATCTTTTGAAATTTGTGTGAAATTGGCAAAATTGCTAAATTCTGACCACTGTACTGGATAGTTGAATTTATAAATGGGTGGTTTCTTGCACCCATTCGATAGAAAAAATGGAGTTCTAGCGAAATATTCATGTTTTTTGTCGACTAGTACAGTGAAATTGGCCGAAAATGGGGCTCAAAGTGGGCAAAATCGCCGATCCGTAAACATCGCCGAGACCGCTAACTTTGCGAGAGCATAATTCCGTAAGTTTTCTATCAAATTTCAAACTTTTGGTGTCGTTATGATCGGGAAAAGATTCTCTATCTTTTCATAAGAGAAAATAATTTTTTTTTTTTTTTTAATTTGGCCGACCCTGAGAACGAGTTTCGGAGAGGGCCTGTCGACCCTCAAAGGGTTAACTAACAAATCCGTTCTTTTCCTAGGCTTTCTCAGCTTAACCCTTAAACTGTCCAAACTTAGATCTACGTTCACTTGGGTGGTCCTCTGAATATTTTGAAAAAAAAAAACAAAAAAAAAAAACTTTTTTTTCTTTTAAAATGAAGAGCACATTTTTCTACATGTTATAGGATTAAAAAAAATAATTAGGGTCAGTACTTACGAAGATATAAG
>NC_091297.1:43088042-43178042 GCF_038502225.1 Cherax quadricarinatus
TCCTTCAGAGGCAGGTAGAAGAATTAGAGAAAGAACGGAAAGAACTTCAGCAGCGACTGAAGGCTCAGGAGAAGAAAGTGGACTTCTTCGAGAGGGCTAAGAGATTAGTAGAAATTCCTCTTCTAAAAAAAATGTTAGAAGATGAAAAGGTAATTAGTATCCATAGCAAAAATTTATAGTCAGGGTTTCCATAATACAGGGCATGTAACCCTTTTTACAAGGTTTTTATTGGTAAATTTCAACAAATCATTTTAAAAGATTACTTGGACTGTTCTGCAATCCAAACACATTGCTCTCTGTGCTTACTCCCCATTTTCATTTTCAGAGTTTCAGCTCAATTTCACATAAGTTAGACAGGTAATAAGTAATGAAACAAGTGATAAGGACATTGATGTGCAGGAATGTAGCAATCTTAAATTATGGCTAATAAAGTGAACATATTGTAAAAGAAAAGGAATAAGCCTAATGACCTTACTGTGTGAAGCGTCCCTCCTGTAACCTCTTTCCACTGATACCCCCACCCAGTGGGATGGGGGCCCTCCCATGCTTACCCCAAACACCTCTCCTCCAACCACCCCCAACCTGAGGGAAGGGTCCCCCCTCTACTCACCCCTACCCTCTTTCCATGGATCCCCACCTCCCAGCACCTACAGCCCTAGCCCACCACCCAAAACAACCCACCACCCACCACATAAAACTTCTCAGGATAAGTTAAATGGAAGTGAACATGGCCAGAAATAAGATGTGTTGTATATGTGAAAAAATTCTAGGGGGAAATAATAGGAGAATTGTTTGTGATATATGTGGTAAAACATCCCATATATCATGTACAAAGCTTGATTCAACCATGAAAAATGACCTGAAACCAGCTTTCCAGCTCACTGGATTTGCCCCAGTGAGATGGAAAGCTGGTCAGGCATAAGAGAAGTACTGAAAGGTGAAAACCTAGAAGGCGTAAGAAAGTTCCTAAGGAGCTTGCCAGATATATACAAAGAGTGGAAAACAAGGGGTATGGAAGAAGAAAAGGAGGAAAGTGAAAATAAAGGTAAAGACCAATGAGCCGAAATAAGAGCAAGTTGGAAAAGAACAAAACATCTGTACATAGCAGAGAAAAGAATAAGGGAGGAATAGAAAGCTAAGCAGGAACAAACTAAAATGTAAAAAGGGAAGAAATACGCTTAGATGAAAGAAAACAAGAATTCAGATCAGGTGGCAGAACTTGGGAAAGACTCAAAATCAGTAAATATAGGCAGTAAGAACATTTGCAGATACTGTGCAAAAGGTATGTGCCGATATGGCATGGCTTGCTGGAATAAACACAACAGAAAATGTGTGAACATGTTCAGAAAGGGAAAGTGTTGCTTTGACAGAGTGCAGGTACTTCTACCTAGTGATGTGCTAAGCTTCAACACAGTTCAGAGAATGTTATGACCTGAGCTGCCCAGACCATCACGTAAAAGGAATGTGGCACTACAGAGAAAGCAGAGAAAGGGAAAATGAACAGCAATCTTTTTTAGACATGAAGAGAAACGATTGGACCAAAAAAGAGACGAAAAGGGGAATTGCTACAAATGGGCAACACAGTAGGACATACCAAACCAGGCATTCAGTCCATCAGGGCCAAATACACAATCAAATGCAAAGTCAGTACCGGAGAAACCAGGGGTGTGTACACCAGGGGCCATACCAGGTAGTACATCACCTGTGGTACTAATGAAACACACAGCAAAACAAAACATCTCAAATGGTAATTCCTGCTTCATATTTGCAAATATTCAGGGTTTGAAATCAAATAAAAATGAGTTATATCAGTGGGTTCTTATCAGAAGTGAATGCCATGTTTGGGGCATTTACAAAAACACACACAAAGGATGTTTTGGATGGAGAGATAAAGGTAGAAAACTCGAACATGTATAGATGTGATAGAATTAATAGGTCACAGGGAATAGAAGGACTATGTAAAAGATATTTTCTGTTGCACAAAAGTGCTGAATTCTGTGTATGATATAGTAGAAATCCTAGGCATTAAAGCTAAAAATAGGATACACAGATAACCCGCACATAAAAGAGAGAAGCTTACGACGACATTTAAGTCCGACTTGGACCATTTACAAAGTCACACTAACCAGAAGTGGAGCAGGAAGGCTATATATAGGCAGGAAGAGGTGGTGGTAGTTGTAGTAGTAGTAGTAGAGGTAGTAGTGGTGGTGGTAGTGGGGAATAAGGAGGACGAGCCAGTCAAATGCAAAGGAAGGGGAGCACTGCAAGGGAGCTAGGTGCCCACAGAGGGAGAGCAAGCGCACAGAGGTGGGTGAAAGGGGAAGTAGTGAAATAAATAAAGGAACAGAAACATGAGACAGAAGAAAGAAAGACAACCCAGAGGAGAAAAAAAGGAAAGAGGAAAGGGGAAGAGGGAGAAGAAGAAAAAGAAAAAGAAAAAATGAGGAGTCAGGTTAAGTCACAGGTGTTCGGAAGTTTTGAGCATTTTACAATGTAGTGGGAGAGGAAGACATCTACAGAGACGAAGCCAGGGCTAAGATTCATACAAGGAAAGTTGTGTATTAGAGAGGATTCAACTAGACGGCGACTGTTCGAGTTGGAAGTAGGGAAGACAGTTTTAGCAGAAGACCAGTCAATAGGATGGCTATGATCTCTGACGTGACAGAAAAGAGCATTGTTAGTGCCGGCAAGCCTAACACTATTTTTGTGCTCCCTAAGTCTGTCAGAAAGAGATCGACCAGTTTCTCCGAAGTATTGAAGAGGACAGGAGGAGCAAGAAATAGAGTAGACACCAGGAACATCTGTAGAGGGAGGAGAGGTATGAACGAGATTAGTGCAAAGAGTGTTAGTCGGGCGGAAGGTAAGCTTGATGTCTAAGGGATGGAGAGAATTGTTGAGATTAGAAAGACCGGAAATGTAGGGAAGGCAGAGGATAGAAGATTTCCCAGGAGTAGAGAGTTTGGGAGAGAAGAAATTACGTTTAGCACGTGAGACGGCAGAGTCTATGAAATGGGAAGGGTAGCCAAGACGGGAAAACGAATTATGAAGTGGAAATTTCTGCTGAAAGGAACTGAGGATCACAGATGCAGAGGGCACGGAGAAAGAGGAAGATAAGAACACTTCTTGACAAGGGAAGCATGATAGGAAAAGTAGTGAATGTACATGCCACTGTACATAGGTTTTCGGTAAACGGAAAAGGAAAAGCCTGTATCTGAGCGGTAGACATGGACATCAAGGAAAGGAAGCAAGGAATTAGATTCCCATTCAGCTTTAAACTTAATTGAAGGGGCAAGATTATTAAGACCTTCAAGAAAAGGTTGGAAGAGACTGGAGTCATGAGGCCACACAGCAAAGATGTCATCCACATAGCGGAGCCAGAGTGAAGATTGCACATAGAGGGTAGGAAGAAGAACAGTCTCGAAGTATTCCATGTAAAGATTAGCAAGGACAGGAGAGAGAGGAGAGCCCATAGTGGCACCGATGGTTTGAGAATAATATTTCCCTTGGAAGGAAAAGGAATTAGTCCACACAGAGGCAGATAAGATCAAGAAAGACATCAGTAGGTATAGGGAGATGTAGAAACCCTTTATGGGCCTTCTCTCTAAGGAAATCAAGGACATCATCAAGAGGGACATTGGTGAAGAGGGACTCAACGTCAAGACTAAGCATCTTACAGGTTGGGAGAGAGCGAACCCGTTCAATGAAGTCTTGAGAGTGACGGAGGTGGGCAGGAGAAAAAGTACCAAGAAAGGGAGTGAGGGTTTTGGCCAACCAAGAAGCAAGAGAATAAGAGACAGAACCTCTAGAGGATATGATAGGACGAAGAGGAATATCAGGTTTGAGTTTTAGGAAGGCCATAGAAATAGGGAAGAGAGGGACACATGACACGAAACCGTTGAACAAGGTCAAAGTCAGGAGGACAGAGGTCGGAGAGAGTCCTTAGTTTCTTGTTGAAAGTTCTCTTGATGCGATCAAGAGGGTTGGAAACGAGAGGAGTGTAGGTACGTGAGTCAGAGAGCAAGACATCAGCTTTACAGAGGTAATCCTCGCAATCAAGGATAACTACCGAATTACCTTTGTCAGGAGATAGTATGACAATATTAGTGTTGGATTTCAAAGAAGAAAGGGCAAGTTGGTAATGGCATGGAAGGTGGTGATTCTTAGAAAACAGACTAACAAGAGCAGGAAGGAGAGCACCACAAAAAGTGGACAAGTCAGGAAGATTGCGGGAGCGAGATTGACAAAAGGAATCAAAAGAGCTAATCAGGGCAATACCAGCGCGAGGAGTAAGCGAAGTGGCAAAGGAAAGGCCAAAACCAAGAAGTTCAAGCTCATACTGAGAGAGTGAGACAGAAGACAGGTTAGTAACACAGTGAGGGAGAATTTAGACCAAGGGCTAGCTGAGATGAGATGTTTGAAGTTTATTCTGAAGTTTAGAAGAATGAATTTGTGTATTCAGGCGAGCAGTGTCAAAGGTAATGGTAGAGAGAAGGTTACAGAGATCCTGTGGTTGAGCCACAAAGCACGTTGACGTTGACGGAAAGTAAAGAAGGCATCTTCAACCTGTGATTTAGTAGAAAGAATGAGCTGATGAAGTAGGAGATGGGCATGATCAGGAAAGGGAGTGCCCAGTGGGTTGGTTTTCAGGAAGTGGGAGAAGGAAAGGGGCAGAACTTGTTCAGCAAGACAGTCACGTAGGAAGCGAAGCTGATTCTTACGACCCCTGGTAGAAATAAGAGCAGCCTCATAAGATCGAAAGAGGGGTTTAAAAGAGGGAAGAACATTAAAAAAGTTGGAGAGAATATGGCGCTTAACTGTGGGGTCCATAAATAACAAAAAAAGGCACAACACCGTGACTGGAACGATACGCAAATAACCCGCACATAAAAGAGAGAAGCTTACGACGACGTTTCGGTCCAACTTGGACCATTTACAAAGTCACACTAACCAGAAGTGGAGCAGGACGGCTATATATAGGCAGGAAGAGGTGGTGGTGGTGGTAGTAGTAGTAGTAGTAGTAGTAGTAGAAGAGGTAGTATTAGTGGTAGTGGTAGTAGTGGGGAATAAGGAGGACGAGCCAGTCAAATACAAAGGAAGGGGAGCACTGCAAGGGAGCTAGGTGCCCACAGAGGGAGAGCAAGTGCACAGAGGTGGGTGAAAGGGGAAGTGGTGAAATAAATAAAGAAGGAACAGAAACACGAGACAGAAGAGAGAAAGGGAAAGAGGAAAGGGGAAGAGGGAGAAGAAGAAAAAGAAAAAAATGAGGAGTCAGGTTAAGTCACGGGTGTTGGGAAGTTTGGAGCATTTTACAATGTAGTGGGAGAGGAAGGCATCTACAGAGACGAAGCCAGGGCTAAGATTCATACAAGGAAAGTTGTGTATTAGAGAGGATTCAACTAGACGGCGTTGTCGCCGCCGCCGCCGCCGCCGCCGCCGCCGCTGCCGCTGCTGCTGCTGCTTCTTCTTCTTCTTCTTCTGCTTCTTCTTCTTCTTCTTCTTCTTCTTCTGCTTCTTCTTCTTCTTCTGCTTCTTCTTCTTCTTCTGCTTCTTCTTCTTCTGCTTCTTCTTCTTCTGCTTCTTCTTCTTCTGCTTCTTCTTCTTCTGCTTCTTCTGCTTCTTCTGCTTCTTCTGCTTCTTCTGCTTCTTCTGCTTCTTCTTCTGCTTCTGCTTCTTCTTCTGCTTCTTCTTCTGCTTCTTCTTCTTCTTCTGCTTCTTCTTCTTCTTCTGCTTCTTCTTCTTCTTCTGCTTCTTCTTCTTCTTCTTCTGCTTCTTCTGCTTCTTCTTCTGCTTCTTCTGCTTCTTCTTCTGCTTCTTCTTCTGCTTCTTCTTCTTCTTCTGCTTCTTCTTCTTCTTCTGCTTCTTCTTCTTCTGCTTCTTCTTCTTCTTCTGCTTCTTCTTCTTCTTCTTCTTCTTCTGCTTCTTCTTCTTCTTCTGCTTCTTCTTCTTCTTCTTCTGCTTCTTCTTCTTCTTCTGCTTCTTCTTCTTCTTCTGCTTCTTCTTCTTCTTCTTCTGCTTCTTCTTCTTCTTCTGCTTCTTCTGCTTCTGCTTCTTCTTCTGCTTCTGCTTCTTCTGCTTCTGCTTCTTCTGCTTCTGCTTCTTCTTCTGCTTCTTCTTCTTCTTCTGCTTCTGCTTCTGCTTCTTCTTCTGCTTCTTCTTCTGCTTCTGCTTCTTCTTCTGCTTCTGCTTCTTCTTCTGCTTCTTCTTCTGCTTCTTCTTCTGCTTCTTCTTCTGCTTCTTCTTCTTCTGCTTCTTCTTCTTCTGCTTCTTCTGCTTCTTCTTCTGCTTCTTCTTCTGCTGCTGCTGCTTCTTCTGCTTCTTCTTCTTCTTCTTCCTGCCTATATATAGCCGTCCTGCTCCACTTCTGGTTAGTGTGACTTTGTAAATGGTCCAAGTCGGACTGAAATGTCGTCGTAAGCTTTTCTCTTTTATGTGCAGGTTATTTGTGTATTGTTCCAATCACGGTATTGTGCCTTTTTTTTTGTTTAAAAATAGGAATTTGACAATTATCCTAGTATATTAACCACCATTAGCAACTGCTGAGGAATTCACAGATTAGCTAAGGAAGATAGATAGCTATCTGGATAAACTAGAAAATCCCCCACCAAATATTTTACTCCTTGGAGATTTTAATTTACCACATGTAAAATTGAAGATGTTGCAGCGCAATGTTATACCAGAAATACCTCCGGGAAGCACCCTGACTCAACGGCACATGCCAGGAAACTAATGATGCTTTGTGAAAAGAACTCATTGAACCAACAGATAAATAACAAAAAAGGCACAATACCGTGACTGGAACAATTCACAAATAACCCGCACATAAGAGAGAGAAGCTTACGACGACGTTTCGGTCCGACTTGGACCATTGACAAAGTCACACTAACCAGAAGTGGAGCAGGACAGCTATATATAGGCAGGAAGAGGTGGTGGTAGTAGTAGTAGTACAAGAATGGTATATAATACCGACAAGATGAAATTAAGACACATGCACAACACCCGGGCATCCCTATCGTAGATGTTTCTCCATCCAGCCAGCCACTGGATGGCGAAACGTCCACAACAAAGACAACCAGACGCCGCACATGTGTCCTAATTTCATCAGTAGTTGTAGTAGTAGTAGAAGAGGTAGTAGTAGTGGTAGAAGTGGGAAATAAGGAGGACGAGCCAGTCAAATACAAAGGAAGGGGAGCACTGCAGGAGAGCTATGTGCCACTGAGGGAGAGCAAGTGCACAGAGGTGCGTGAAAGGGGAAGTGGTGAAATAAATGAAGAAGGAACAGAAACACGAGACAGAAGAGAGAAAGACAACCCAGAGGAGAAAAGGAAAGAAGAAAGGGGAAGAGGGAGATGAAAAAGAAAAAATGAGGAGTCAGGTTAAGTCACGGGTGTTCTGAAGTTTGGAGCATTTTACAATATAGTGGGAGAGGAAGGCATCTACAGAGACGAAGCCAGGGATAAGGTTCTTACAAGGAAAGTTGTGTATTAGAGAGGATTCAACTAGACGGCGACTGTTCGAGTTGGAAGTAAGGAAGACAGTTTTAGCAGAAGACCAGTCAATAGGATGGCTATGATCTCTTACGTGACAGAAAAGAGCATTGTTAGTGTTGGCAAGCCTAACACTATTTTTGTGCTCCCTAAGTCTGTCAGAAAGAGATCGACCAGTTTCTCCGAAGTATTGAAGAGGACAGGAGGAGCAAGAAATAGAGTAGGCTACCCTTCCTATTTCATAGACACTGCCCTCTCACGTGCCAAACACAATTTCTTCTCTCCCAAACTTTCTACTCCTGGGAACTCTTCTATCCTCTGCCTTCCCTACATTTCCCGTCTTTCTAATCTCAACAATTCTCTCCGTTCCTTAGACATCAAGCTTACCTTCCACCAGGGTGCTTTACACTACAGTTTTTAAACTGCAGCATTAACACCCCTCCTTCAGAGTGCAGGCACTGTACTTCCCATCTCCAGGACTCAAGTCCGGCCTGCTGGTTTCCCTGAAGGGGGAAGTGGAATAAGAATCTCTAAGCCATGCGTGTTGTAAAAGTTAACTAAAATGCCGGGAACACTGGGCTAGTAACCTCTCTTCCCGTATAGCCTACTAAAAAGAAAAAGAAGAAAACCGTCAAAGTGAGATGTTTGAAAGTGCATGGATGTTGTGCGAATTATAAGAAAGAGATGATTGTGGATGTTACGAATGAGAAGCTGGATGTCCTGGTCTTAAGTGAAATAAAGCTGAAGGGGGTGGGAGAGTTTCAGTGGGAGAAATAAATGGGATTAGGTCAGGGGTTTCAAATAGAGTTAGAGCTAAAGGAGTAGTAGTAATAATGTTCAGTGATAAGTTATGGCAGGAAAAGAGGGAATATAAATGTATAAATTCAAGGATTATTTGGAGTAAAATAAGGGTTGGATGTGAAAAGTAGGTTATAGTAAGCATTTATGCACCTGGAGAAGAGAGAAGTGTAGAGAGAGAGAGATTTTGGGAAATGTTGAGTGAGTGCTTGGGGAGTTTTGAACCAAGTGAGAGAATACTTGTGGTTGGGGATCTCAATGCTAAAGTGGGTAAAAATGTTGTGGAGGAAGTAGTGGGAAAATTTGGGGTGCCAGGGATAAATGAAAATGGGTAGATTTTAATTGAGCTGTGTGTAGAAAGAGGTTTGGTAATAAGTAATACATATTTTATGAAAGAGGATGAATAAGTATGCAAGGTATGATATAGCACATATTGAAAGTAGTTTGTTCGATTATGTATTGGTGGATAAAAGGTTGATATGTAGGCTTCAGGATGTGCATGTTTATAGAGGGGCAACTAATATATCAGATCATTATTTAGTTGTAGCTACAGTTAGAGTAAGAGGTAGATGGGACAAAACAAAAATGGCAATAGCACGTAAGAGAGGTGAAAGTGTATAACCTAAGGGAGAGGAAGTTAGAACATAAGAACATAAGAACATAAGAACGAAGGAACACTGCAGAAGGCCTACTGGCCCATGCGAGGCAGGTCCAAGTCTCCTACCGGCTTAAGCCAATGCACCCAACCTAGTCAGGTCAGGTCACATTGACTTAAGGGAGGAACACGGCAACCGACCTGGTAGCACAAGCTATCAGGTCTAACTCACACCCACCCACATCCACTCATGTATTTATCCAACCTATTTTTAAAGCTACACAACATTCTGGCCTCTATAACTGTACTTGGGAGTTTGTTCCACTCATCCACAACTCTATTACCAAACCAGTACTTTCCTATATCCTTCCTGAATCTGAATTTTTCCAACTTAAAACCATTGCTGCGAGTCCTGTCTAGGCTAGATATTTTCAGCACACTATTTACATCCCCTTTATTTATTCCTGTCTTCCATTTATACACCTCAATCATATCCCCCCTAATTCTATGTCTTTCTAGAGAGTGCAGATTCAGGGCCCTTAGTCTATCCTCATAGGGAAGGTTTCTGATACATGGGATCAACTTTGTCATCCTCCTTTGTACATTTTCCAGAGAATTTATATCCATTCTGTAATAAGGTGACCAAAACTGTGCAGCATAATCTAAATGAGGCCTAACCAAGGATGTATAGAGTTGAAGAACAACCTGAGGACTCCTATTATTTATGCTTCTTGATATGAAGCCAAGGATTCTATTAGCTTTATTGCGAACACTTATGCACTGTTGTCTTGGTTTCAGATCACTGCTAACCAGAACTCCTAAATCTTTTTCGCAATCCGTAATATTAAGATCTACATTATTTAGTTTATATGTGGCATGGTTATTGTCCTGTCCAACATTTAGAACTTTGCATTTGTCTATATTAAACTGCATCTGCCACTTCTCCGACCACTGCATCAGTCTATTCAAATCTTCCTGGAGTGCTCGAATGTCCTCGTCAGAATGAATTCGACGGCCTATTTTGGTGTCATCGGCAAACTTGCCGATGTCGCTCTTTATGCCCTCATCTATGTCGTTTATGTAGATTGTGAACAGCAGGGGGCCCAACACTGACCCCTGTGGAACACCGCTCGTGACACTTCCCCACTCTGATTTCTCCCCATTTATGCAAACTCTCTGCTGCCTATTTGTCAACCATGCCTCTATCCAGGAAAAAATTTCTCCTCCTATTCCATGTGCTTTAATTTTCCTCAATAGTCTCTGATGTGGGACCCTGTCAAAAGCCTTACTGAAGTCCATATACACAATATCATATTCATTACCATGATCTACCTCCTCAAATACCTTAGTGAAAAAAGTTAATAAATTCGTAAGGCAGGAACGCCCCTTTGTAAAACCATGCTGAGATTCGTTGATTAATTTATGCTTTTCAAGGTGGCTACGAACTGCCTCGGCAATTATTGATTCCATAAATTTTCCCACTATGGAGGTTAGGCTTATTGGTCTATAGTTCGAAGCTAAGGACCTGTCACCTGTTTTGAAAATAGGTATCACATTTGCCATTTTCCACTTATCTGGCACCATGCCAGTTTGTAGTGATATGTTGAAAAGATTAGCCAAAGGTGTGCTAAGCACCTCTTTACATTCCTTTAGAACCCTTGCATACAGTTCATCAGGGCCTGGGGATTTGTTAGGTTTTAATTTATCTATTTGCCTAAGGACCATGTCACTTGTGACCCTAATAGTGCACAGTTTATTATCGTCCTGTTCTACATAATTTATCATTACTGGAATATCGCTGGTATCCTCCTGTGTAAAAACTGAGAGGAAGTATGTGTTAAAAATTCTACACATTTCCTTATCACTGTCAGTGAGCTGACCCGAGGAACTTTTGAGTGGGCCTATCTTGTCCCTGATCTTACTTCTGTATACCTGAAAGAATCCTTTTGGGTTAGTCTTCGATTCTCTTGCAACTTTAACCTCATAATCTCTTTTTGCTTTTCTAATTCCCTTTTTTATTTCTCTCTTTAACTGAATATATCGATTTCTCAATTGCCCCTCTCCTCTTTTGATTTGCCTATATATGCCTCTCTTTTGACCAATCAGATATTTTAATCTATTGTTCATCCATTTAGGATCATTTTTGTTTGATCTGATTTCCCTATTTGGAACATAATTTGACTGAGCAGCTAGAACTATGCCCTGGAAAGCATCATATCGGCAACCATCACCACCTACCTGACCCTTAGTCAGGTCATTCCAGTTCAGCCCACCTAAGTAATTTTTCAGTCCTATGAAATCAGCCAAGCGAAAGTCAGGGACGGAGACTTGATTGCCATTATTAGGGGAATTCCATGATATATTAAAACTGAGTGATTTGTGATCACTTTCCCCAAGCTCATCATTAACCTCAAGATTATTAATTAGTGTTTCCCTACTGGCAAGAACCAAGTCAAGGAGGTTATTTCCCCTAGTTGGCTCTGTCACAAACTGTTTTGAAAAACAATCCTGGATCGTATCAAGAAAGTCACCTGACTCTAAATTTCCTGTCAAATTGCTCCAGTCAATCTGTCTATAGTTGAAATCTCCCATTAGCACAACATTTTCGTATGTAGATGCCTTACGAATTTCGTCCCATAGAAGTTTACTGCACTCCCTATCAAGATTTGGGGCCCTGTAAATCACACCCAAAATTAGTTTTTCTCGGCCCTCGAGAAGCTGTAACCAAACAGATTCAGTGGCTGACGCTTCTAATTTAATATCTTGTCTAACACAACAATTTAAATTGTCTCTGACATACATCGCTACTCCACCACCTTTCCTGTTGACCCTGTCAGTGTGGAATAATTTATAGCCTTGTATGTGACATTCAGAGGGCATCTCTCTATCTTTCAGATTGAGCCAGGTCTCTGTTATAGCAATAATATCTATGTTTCCTGCACTTGCAATTAATCTTAGCTCATCTATCTTATTTCTTACACTCCTGCTATTAGTATAGTAAACCTTAAGGGAGCTAGTCCCTTGCTGCCCTCTGCTGTCCCCCTTTGTTTGCTGACCTGATCTATTGTCTTTATTTATAACTTCATGCTGAATGCCTTTTATACATTTACTGTTTCCAACCCAAGTGTTGCAACCTGCTTGTTTCCCACACACACCCATACCTCTATCTTCCATCAGTTTAAAATCATAGGCATTTCACCAATGGCCTTCTCAATCGAGTCTGCAAGTGCTACCACCCCAGCCCCAGAGAGATGTACCCCATCCCTTGCATACATATCATGTTTGCCATAAAAGTTGTTCCAGTTGTCAATGAATGGGATTGCAAGTTCCTTGCAGTATCTGTCTAGCCAGCAATTTACACCAATTGCCCTAGACAACCATTCATTTCCTACTCCCCTTCTAGGCAAGATGCTACATATGATTGGGATCCCTCCCTTAGACTTAATGAAATCTATAGCTGACCTGTACTTATCTAGCAGCTCTTCTCTCCTACCCTTCCCAATATCATTTCCACCAGCACTGAGACAGATAATGGGCTTGCTCCCATTACCTGACATGATATTATCCAGCCTGTTGACAATGTCCCCAACACCAGCTCCAGGGAAGCACACTCTATCTCTCATCTTCTTATTCCTATTACAAAAAGCACGGTCAATGTATCTTACCTGAGAGTCACCAACCACAAGAATGCGCTTACCTCCATTAGCAGGGGCAGTAGTACCCTTACCTTCACTGGCCACTGAAGTACATTCATCCTGAAGAACAGAGAAGCGATTTCCTACCTTCAGATCTTCACTCTTAACTTTCCTTACTCTGATGCGCCTTCCATTACTGTGAACTACTCGCCACTTGTAGCAGGTGCTGGGCTGCTCCTCACTGCTGGTAGCCGTTGCTGCCTCCCCAACTACAGCCTCCCCACAGCGAGAGACAGACTGCACCTCGCTGCTAGAAGCCTCATTCCCCACAACTCCAGCCACCTCACACTCTCTCCCAGACCCATTGAGGTGGACCTTCAGCCTCCTAATCTCCTCCTGGAGAAGCAAGACCTCCTCCTTCAACTCTCCAACCTCAATTTTTAAAACACTGCAGAAGCAAGCCATGCTTTGTAACCGTCCACACTAATCCCCAAAGCAGCTCAGGGTCTGTGACCTCACGTGACGACTGACCACTGAGTACTGGGTGAGATGTAAGCAACTATTGTCAGAAAGGTTGGCTAGTGCAAGTTTGAGTAGTTGGGGAAGGGGGGGGGGGTTGAAGAGGGTTGGAATATTTTTAAAAATTCAGTATTAGAATGTGGGGCAGAAGTTTGTGGTTATAGGAGGGTGGGTGTAGGAGGAAAGAGGAGTGATTGGCGGAATAATGAAGTAAAGGGTGTGATAAGAGGAAAAAGTAGTTTGAGAGGTTTTTACAAAGCAGAAGTGTTATAAGAAAAGAGTATATGGAGAGTGTTCAAAAGGAGAACAGATGATAGAGTGAGAGAGGCACTGTCAAGAAATTTTTATGAAAATAAGAAAAAAATTTTGAGTGAGATAAACAAGTTATGAAAGTCTAGGGAACGATTGGATTTGTCAGTTAAAAACAGAGTAAAGGAGTTAGTAGATGGGGAGCTGGAGTTATTGGGTAGATGACGAGAATATTTTGAGGTACACAGTGGACCCCCGGTATTCGATGGCATCGGTATTCGATAAATCCGGTATTCGATGCATTGTATCGCAAAAAATTTTCCTCGGTATTTGACTGAAAACCCGGTATTCGATACGATTCGTACGAGACCTGTCAACATGTGGCCTGAACTGCCCCTTGTGTGCCAGTGTTTACAAGCCAGCCAGTGTGTGCGCATCTAAGGATACATTCGGTACATTCTATATTATCCATATTATTACTGTGTTTGGTGCTTGTTTCTGCAAAATAAGTCACCATGGGCCCCAAGGAAGCATCTAGTGCCAACCCTGTGGGAAAAAGGGTGAGAATTAGTATGGAAATTAAGAAAGATTTTAAAGGGTTTGGGGCTAACCCTGAGAAGCCTATACCAGTTGTGGAATACATTGTGCCTACTTCAAAAATTAAGGAAATGTGTGCACAGTGGGTTGAAGTGCAAACCTTTATGGATGAAAATCACCCTAACACAGCTATTACAATAACAATGTTGTGGCCCATTTTAGACAAATCGCAAAGGAACGGGAGGTACAGAGCTCTATGGACAGATTTGTTGTGTGACAGAGGTCCAGTGACTCTCAAGCTGGTCCTAGTGGCATTAAAAGAAGAAGGGAAGTAACCCTGGAAAAGGACTTGCTACCTCAAGTCCTAATGGAAGGGGATTCCCCTTCTAAACACTAACACCTCTCCCCTCCTTCCATCCCATCAATCATCACCAGATCTTCATTAAAGGTAAGTGTCAATTATTTTATTGTTATTGTAATTATTCTATTGCATTAAACTTAATATTTCATGTAGTAAAATATTTTTTTTCATACTTTTGGGTGTCTTGCACAGATTAATTTGATTTTCATTATTTCTTATGAGGAAAATTGATTCGGTTTTCAATATTATCTGTATTCGATGAGCTCTCAGGAACGGATTAATATCGAATACCGGGGATCCACTGTACTTTTAAATGCCTTTGAAGAAAGGGAGGCGGTAACTTCACGCACTGTCCAGGGAGGTATAACGTCTTTTTGGAGTGAAGAAAAGCAGGATGTGAACGTGGGGGATGTGCACAGGGCATTACGTAGAATGAAAGGGGATAAAGCAGCTGGAACCGACGGGATCACGACAGAAACATTAAAAGCAGGGGGAATGTAGTGTTGGAGTGGTTGGTATTTTTGTTTAATAAATGCATGAAAGACAGGAAGGTACCTAGGAATTGGCAGAGAGCATGTATAGTTCCTTTATATAAATGGAGGGGGGGGGGGCAAAAGAGATGGTAAAAATTATAGGGGAATAAGTTTACTGAGCATACCAGGAAAAGTGTATGGTAGGGTTATTATTGAAAGAATTAGAGGTAAGACAGAGAGTAGGATTGCAGATGAGCAAGGAGGCTTTAGAGTGGGCAGGGGATGTGTAGATCAAGTGTTTTTACATTGAAACATAGAGCACGGCGTTCCGCTAATACGGTCATTTCAAATTATGACCAAAACACACTATACGGCTCCCCCCTACCTGACTTTCTGATAGTCACCGCACCCCACCCAGTTTGTTTACATTCCATGTGAGATCCGTAAGCACTAAGTCTCTCCATTATGTCTGGAAACTCCAAAATTTCAAGTGTTATTTCATATTTTATATATACTCTGATAATAATACTTGTGTATACCTGTACCTAAATATACTTACATACTGTACTGGCATGCAGGTACACATTAAAATCAGTAAGTGTTTTTAATGTCCCGAGACGTCATATTAGTAATGATGCTAATCACAGTCTCTCGTTATTAAATGTCGTATATTATGTTAATAGTATACAATATTTTCATGAATCCGTCTATATTTTTTCAAAATTATATAATAAACATGATGCATAACATATAAAGATGATAAATACACCCCACAGTAGAATAAACAAACATAAATATGAGATGTGGTAGCAGACAACTTGCACAAGTGACGCCATATTAGAAATAATAATAATAATCACCGAGTCTCATCAAATGTCGTATTTTACGTTAATATACACATTTTCATTAATCCATCCATATTTTTTTTCAAAATTATATAATAAACACGATACATAACATATAAAGATGATAAATACACCCTACAATAGAATAAATAAATATGAGATGTGGTAGCCAGACTTTTGCGAGTGACTGCAAGAATAACACTTTCTCTAGTCCAACATCAGAGAAAATGTGTTACTGGGGGTAACTGTAGAAAATTATTCCTTTTGTACGTAAGTTTATTCAGGTATACACCTATGATAACCCAAAAGTCAGCGTGACCTATTTCCATTGCCTTCACTCAGAGCGTCATTTCTTCTAAAAATGGTGTTATATGAGAATGGGAGTGTTGTTCTTTATTTATTCTACCATATCAATGTAGAGACGACTTGTACACAAACCGGACGTGTACACTTTGTTTTTTTACAAAACTTAAGTTCGTCTGGTTTGTTTACATAAACTCTGCGCCTGACCTCATGTACTCATTCTCTCTCTCATTTATTCATTTTATCTCGTTTACTCACCTCTGACCCTACATTAAGAGTACAAATATTTTAAGGTAAGTAATGAGTGAACTGTATATGCATTTTATCGCTCTAGGATGCTTAAATATCATAGAATAGTATGTGTGGGTGGGGTGGTCTGGCTGGCTACTGTACATACCACACTTGATTTCTTACGATAAATACTACTCATCTCGCCCTACATTAAGTTAAGACTACAAATATTTTAAGGTAAGTAATGAGTGAATGGTATATACATTTTATCGCTCTGGGATGCTTAACCCTTTCAGGGTTTCGGCCGTACTAGTACAGCTTACGCGCCAGTGCCCATGACATACTAGTACGCATAAATACTAGCGCCTTCAAATCTAGTGAGAGAAAGCTGGTAGGCTTACATATGAAAGAATGGGTCTATGTGGTCAGTGTGTGCAGTATAAAAAATCCTGCAGCACACAGTGCATAATGAGAAAAAAACAACTTTGACCGTGTTTTTGGATTAAAACAGCAACTTTGCACTATATTTTCGTATGATATTTATTGTTGTACAGGAGGGCCCCGCTTTACGGCGTTCCGCTTTACGGCGTTCCGCTAATACGGACATTTCAAATTATGACCAAAACTCACTATACGGCTCCCCCCACCTGACTTTCTAATACGGTCACCGTGCCCCACCCTGTTTGTTTACATTCTCCATGAGCTCAGTAAGCACTAAGTCTCTCCATTTTGTCTGGAAACTCCAAAATTTCAAATGTTTTTAAAAGTTATTTCATATTTTATATATACTCTGATAATTATACTTATGTATACCTGTACCTAAATAAACTTACATACATCAAGTCATTTAAATGTCGTATATTACGTTAATATACACATTTTCATTAATCCATCCATGATATTTTTTTCAAAATTATATAATAAACACGATGCATAACATATAAATAAGATAAATACACCCCACAGTAGAATAAATAAACATAAATGTGAGCTGTGTAGCAGACGACTTCCACAAGTGGTGATAATAACAATACTGAGTCTCATTAAATGTCGTATAGTACGGTAATATACACATTTTCATTAATCCAGCCATGATATTTTTTTCAAAATTATATAATAAACACGATACATAACATATAAATAAGATAAATACACCCCACAGTAGAATAAATAAACATAAATGTGATCTGTGGTAGCAGACGACTTCCACAAGTGACGCCATAATAACAATAGTCACAGAGTCTCATTAAATGTCGTATATTACGGTAATATACACATTTTCATTAATCCATCCATGATATTTTTTTCAAAATTATATAATAAACACGATGCATAACATATAAATAAGATAAATACACCCCACAGTAGAATAAATAAACATAAAAATGCAGTATTAGAATGTGGGGCAGAAGTTTGTGGTTATAGGAGGGTGGGGGCAGGAGGAAAGAGGAGTGATTGGTGGAATGATGAAGTAAAGGGTGTGATAAAAGAGAAAAAGGTAGCTTATGAGAGGTTTTTACAAAGCAGAAGTGTTATAAGAAGAGCAGAGTATATGGAGAGTAAAAGAAAGGTAAAGAGAGTGGTGAGAGAGTGCAAAAGGAGAGCAGATGATAGAGTGGGAGAGGCACTGTCAAGAAATTTTAATGAAAATAAGAAAAAATTTTGGAGTGAGTTAAACAAGTTAAGAAAGCCTAGGGAAAATATGGATTTGTCAGTTAAAAACAGAGTAGGGGAGTTAGTAGATGGGGAGATGGAGGTATTGGGTAGATGGCGAGAATATTTTGAGGAACTTTTAAATGTTAAGGAAGAAACAGAGGCAGTAATTTCATGCACTGGTCAGGGAGGTATACCATCTTTTAGGAGTGAAGAAGAGCAGAATGTAAGTGTGGGGGAGGTACGTGAGGCATTACGTAAAATGAAAGGGGGTAAAGCAGCTGGAACTGATGGGATCATGACAGAAATGTTAAAAGCAGGGGGGGATATAGTGTTGGAGTGGTTGGTACTTTTGTTTAATAAATGTATGAAAGAGGGGAAGGTACCTAGGGATTGGCAGAGAGCATGTATAGTCCCTTTATATAAAGGGAAAGGGGACAAAAGAGACTGTAAAAATTATAGAGGAATAAGCTTACTGAGTATACCAGGAAAAGTGTACGGTAGGGTTATAATTGAAAGAATTAGAGGTAAGACAGAATGTAGGATTGCGGATGAGCAAGGAGGTTTTAGAGTGGGTAGGGGATGTGTAGATCAGGTGTTTACATTGAAGCATATATGTGAACAGTATTTAGATAAAGATAGGGAAGTTTTTATTGCATTTATGGATTTAGAAAAGGCATATGATAGAGTGGATAGAGGAGCAATGTGGCAGATGTTGCAAGTATATGGAATAGGTGGTAAGTTATTAAATGCTGTAAAGAGTTTTTATGAGGATAGTGAGGCTCAGGTTAGGGTGTGTAGAAGAGAGGGAGAATACTTCCCGGTAAAAGTAGGTCTTAGACAGGGATGTGTAATGTCACCATGGTTGTTTAATATATTTATAGATGGGGTTGTTAAGGAAGTAAATGCTAGGGTGTTTGGGAGAGGGGTGGGATTAAATTATGGGGAATCAAATTCAAAATGGGAATTGACACAGTTACTTTTTGCTGATGATACTGTGCTTATGGGAGATTCTAAAGAAAAATTGCAAAGGTTAGTGGATGAGTTTGGGAATGTGTGTAAAGGTAGAAAGTTGAAAGTGAACATAGAAAAGAGTAAGGTGATGAGGGTGTCAAATGATTTAGATAAAGAAAAATTGGATATCAAATTGGGGAGGAGGAGTATGGAAGAAGTGAATGTTTTCAGATACTTGGGAGTTGACGTGTCGGCGGATGGATTTATGAAGGATGAGGTTAATCATAGAATTGATGAGGGAAAAAAGGTGAGTGGTGCGTTGAGGTATATGTGGAGTCAAAAAACGTTATCTATGAAGGCAAAGAAGGGAATGTATGAAAGTATAGTAGTACCAACACTCTTATATGGGTGTGAAGCTTGGGTGGTAAATGCAGCAGCGAGGAGACGGTTGGAGGCAGTGGAGATGTCCTGTTTAAGGGCAATGTGTGGTGTAAATATTATGCAGAAAATTCGGAGTGTGGAAATTAGGAGAAGGTGTGGAGTTAATAAAAGTATTAGTCAGAGGGCAGAAGAGGGGTTGTTGAGGTGGTTTGGTCATTTAGAGAGAATGGATCAAAGTAGAATGACATGGAAAGCATATAAATCTATAGGGGAAGGAAGGCGGGGTAGGGGTCGTCCTCGAAAGGGTTGGAGAGAGGGGGTAAAGGAGGTTTTGTGGGTAAGGGGCTTGGACTTCCAGCAAGCGTGCGTGAGCGTGTTAGATAGGAGTGAATGGAGACGAATGGTACTTGGGACCTGACGATCTGTTGGAGTGTGAGCAGGGTAATATTTAGTGAAGGGATTCAGGGAAACCGGTTATTTTCATATAGTCGGACTTGAGTCCTGGAAATGGGAAGTACAATGCCTGCACTTTAAAGGAGGGGTTTGGGATATTGGCAGTTTGGAGGGATATGTTGTGTATCTTTATATGTGTATGCTTCTAGACTGTTGTATTCTGAGCACCTCTGCAAAAACAGTGATAATGTGCGAGTGTGGTGAAAGTGTTGAATGATGATGAAAGTATTTTCTTTTTGGGGATTTTCTTTCTTTTTTTGGGTCACCCTGCCTCGGTGGGAGACGGCCGACTTGTTGAAAAAAAAAAAAAAAAAAAATGTGATCTGTGGTAGCAGACGACTTCCACAAGTGGTGATAATAACAATAGTCACGGAGTCTCATTAAATGTCGTATATTACGGTAATATACACATTTTCATTAATCCAGCCATGATATTTTTTTCAAAATTATATAATAAACACGATACATAACATAAAAAGATGATAAATACACCCCACAATAGAATAAATAAACATAAATATAAGATGTGGGAGCCTGGTTTGTTTACTCTGTGCCTGGCCTGTCACCTCTCATGTACATACTCATTCTTTCTCTCTCTCATTTATTCGTTTTATCTCATTTACTTACTCCTGACCCTACATTAAGACTACAAATATTTTAAGGTAAGTAATGAGTGAACTGTATATACATTTTATCGCTCTGGGATGCTTAAATATCATAGAATAGTATGTGTGGGTGGGGTGGCCTGGTGAAATAGCCTGCCTATTACAATACATACCACACTTGATTTCTTACAATAAATACTACTTGTCTCACCCTAGATTAAGACTATAAATATTTTAAGGTAAGTAATGAGTGCACTATGTGTGTATTGTACCTTTTTATTGTTTTTTGATGCCTGGTTCTATTGCTAACTTAATATATGTTAGTGTAAACTTGTTATCTAGTGTTTGTATGCATTTATAAGTGGAAAAAAAGGGTGTTCCACTTTACGGCGATTTCCGCTTTACGGCGGTAGCCTGGAACCTAACCCGCCGTATAAGTGGGGCCTTCCTGTATTCTAGTTTTCCTGGTCTCATTGTATAGAATGGAAGACATATTATAGAAATTGAGATGAGTTTGACTGGTTTTACAATGAAAAGTACCTTGAAATTGAGCTCAAATTAGCAGAAATCTTTGATTTTTACCAAAGTTCAAAAGAAAACAAATCATGCTAAGCATCCAATACACGTCAACTGGTGAGTCTAATATTCTTTCACAAGTGCGCCAATATTATTTATACCATTTCTACACTAATGCAGTAGTCTGCATAACAGTAAATCTTATTTTTTTTGTGAGAATAAAAATTCAAAGTGGAAAGCAAAAGAAATGTAAGAGGGGACTGGGGATGTGACTAATGAACTATTTTAGTGCCAGGAATGTCTTCTTGTTTATTCTGGGCTCTATTTGGAAATTGGCATCTTTTGAAATTTGTGTGAAATTGGCAAAATTGCTAAATTCTGACCACTTTATTGGATAGTTGAAATCGGTAAATTGGTGGTTTCTTGTACTCATTCGATAGAAAAAATGGAGTTCTAGCGAAATAGTTATGATTTTTGTAGACTATTACATTGCAATTGGCTGAAAATGGGGCTCAAAGTGGGCAAAATTGCCGATGCGTAAACACCGTTGAGACCGCTAACTTCGCAAGAGCATAATTCCGTAAGTTTTCCATCAAATTTCATACTTTTGGTGTCATTGTGATCGGAAAAAGATTCTTTATCTTTTCATTAGAAAAAATAATTTTTTTTTTTAATTTGGGGGACCCTAAGAACAAGTCTCTGAGAGGGCCTGTGCACCCTGAAAGAGTTAAATGTAATAGAATATTGTGTGTAGGTGGGGTGGCCTGGTATGGTAGCCCGGCTGACTACCATGCATACCACACTTGATTTCTTAAAATAAATAAGACTTGTGTCATCCTAGATTAACCCTTTGACTGTCACAACCCCCAATCCTGAGGTGTCTCCTGGTGTCGCAAAATTTAAAAAAAAAAAATTATTTTTTCTTATGAAATGATAGAGAATCTTTTCCCGATTGTAATGACACCAAAAAAACGAAATTTGATGGAAAACTGACGGAATTATGCTCTCGCGAAGTTAGCGACCTCGGCACTGTTTACAAATCAGCGATTTCGCCCACTTTGAGCCCTATTTTCGGCTAATTCCATTGTTCCAGTCGCCCAAACTCATAGCTATTTCTTTAGATCTCCATTTTTTCTATCGACTGAGTACAAGAAACTGCCCATTTACCGATTTCAACTACCTAATAATGTGGTCAGAAATTTGCAATTTGGCCAATTTCACGAAAACTAAAAAATATAACAATTTCAAAATAAGCTCCAGAATGAACAATGCAGACATTCCTGGCTCTAAAATAACATTTTCTTTGCTCATCAGTCATGTCTCCAGGCCCCTCTGATATTACTCTTGCTTTCTATTTTGAATTTTTATTCAAATAAAAAATAGAAGACTTACTATTATGCAGACTACTGCAATACTGTAATAATTGTATAAATAACATCAACCCATTCATGACTGCATATTAGAATGGCTAGTTGGACATTTATTGGACAATGGCATCATTTGTTTACTTTTGAACATTGGCAAAAATCAAACATTTCCTCTACTTTGAGCTCCATTTCTATGTTCTTTTTATAGTAAGAATCAATCAAAATCACCTCTATTTCTATAATATGTTCTCCATTCTATCAAATGAGACCAAGAAAACGAGAATACAACCATAAATACTACACGAAAATAGACCACAAAGTCAGCATTTTAATTAAAAAAACGGTCGTTTTTTTTTTCTCATTATGCACTGCGTGCTCCAGGATTTTTTTATATATGGTGCACACTGACCACACAGACCCATTCTCTCACATGTGGGCCTACCAGCTTTCTCCTGCTTGATTTGAAACCGCTAGAATTTATGAGTATATATACGTCAAACACGGTACCTCATAAGACGTATATATACGGCCGCGACAGTCAAAGGGTTAAGATTACAAATATTTTAAGCTAAGTAATGAGTGCACTGTGTGTGTCTTTTGGTTTTTTATTGTTTTTTGATGCCTAGTTTTATTGCTAACTTAATTTATGTCAGTGTAAACTTGTTATCTAGTATTTGTATGCATTTATAAATGGGGAAAAAAGGGTGTTCCACTTTCCGGCGGTAGCCTGAAACCTAACCTGCCTTATAAGTGGGCCCTACTGTATGTGTGAACAGTATTTAGTTTAAGGTAGGGAAGTTTTTATTGCATTTATGGATTTAGAAAAGGCATATGATAGTGGATAGGGGAGCAATGTGGCAGATGTTGCAAGTACAGTGGACCCTCAACCAGCGATATTAATCCGTTCCTGAGAGCTCATCGTTAATCAAAATAATCGTTAGTCAAGTTAATTTTCCCCATAAGAAATAATGGAAATCAAATTAATCCATGCAAGACACTCCAAAGTATTGAAAAAAAAAAAATTTTACCACATGAAATATTAATTTTAATAGACTCAAACTGAAGAAGACATGCACAGTTACATGACACTTACCTTTATTGAAGATCTGGTGATGATTGATGGGATGGGAGGAGGGGAGACCGTTGATCTTGTTAGTGTTTAGAAGGGGAATCCCCTTCCATTAGCACTTGAGGCAGCAAGTCTTTTTCTGGGGTTACTTCCCTTGTTCTTTTAATGCCACTAGGACCAGCTTCAGAGTCACTGGACTTCTGTCACACAACATATCTGTCCATAGAGGCCTGTACCTCTCGTTCCTTTATCCTAAAGTGTTTCACAACATTGTCAGTGTAATAGTCACCAGCATGGCTTGCAATAGCTGTGTGAGGGTGATTTTCATCAATAAAGGTTTGCACTTTAAGCCATATTGCACACATTTCCTTAATCTTTTAAGTAGGCAACTTCTTCAATTTCTCTCTCCCCTCCTCCGAAGCAGTTTCCTCAGGTGTGGCCTCTTACTGTTGAAGATGATCTAGCAGCTCATCAGTGGTTTGTTCTTCATTGTCTTCCTCCACCAACTCTTCCACATCCTCCCCACTAACCTCACCAATATGAGCACTAGTTCCAGGCATTTTTTCCTGTTCACCTGGGTGTTAGTCAACTGTTGTGGGTCGCATCCTGGGGGACAAGATTAAGGACCCCCAATGGAAATAAGTTAGACAGTCCTCGATGATGCACTGACTTTCTTGGGTTATCCTGGGTGGCTAACCCTCCGGGGTTAATCGTTTCTCGGTAATTGTTTCACGTTAAGCCACACCAACAACACACTCTCCACATCTATGAGTAATACAGCTGATGGTGGTGCAGTAACAACAACAGCTGACTGTGGTGCAGCAGCAGCTGCACCTTTGGCAAGAACAGCTTCCTTGATTGCCGTTTTCTTACCCACAATAGTAGCGATGGTTGATTGGGGTTTATTATACAACCTGACCAGCTCAGAGACACGCACTCCACTTTCATACTTAGCAATGATCTCTTTCTTCATGTCCATAGTAATTCTCACCCTTTTTGCTGTAGGGTTGGCACTAGAAGCTTTCTTGGGGCCCATGGTGACTTATTTTGCAGGTGCAATCACTACAAAGGCTGTGATAATATGAAATGTTCCAGTTGTTGTATGTATGGAAGCGACCGCGGTGGCTGGCTGGCTTGTAAACACTGGCGCCAAGGGACAAGTGAGGCGCGCTCAGGCCAAAGTGGACGCTTATGGTACGGAACGAATAGCGCTGGTCGGGTTTTTAAGCGCTGGTTGAGGCAAAATTTTTGCGTTTAAATGTATCGCTAGTCAGATTTATCGTTAATCGATGCCATCGCTAGTTAAGGGTCCACTGTATATGGAATAGGTAGTAAGTTACTAAATGCTGTAAAGAGTTTGTATGAGGCTCAGGTTAGGGTGTCGAGGAGAGAGGGAAATTATTTCCCGGTAAAAGTAAGTCTTAGACAGGGATGTGTAATGTCACCATGGTTGTTTAATATATTTACAGATGGGGTTTTAACCCTTTCAGGGTCCAAGGCCAAAATCTGAAGTGGTGCCCCAGTGTCCAAGAATTTTCAAAAAAGAAATGTTATTTTTTCTTATGAAATGGTAGAGAATCTTTTTGTGAAGGTAATAAAACAAAAAGTACGAAATTTGATAAAAAATTGACGAAATTATGCTCTCGCGAATTTTGATGTGTCAGCGATATTTGCGAATCGGCGATTTTGCCGAATTTGACTCACATTTTAGGCCAATTACATTATTCCAGTCAACCTAATTCTTAGGTATTTCACTAGTATTACTTCTATTCTATCGATTGAGCACAAGAAATCGCCAAGTCAACTGTTTCAACTACAAAATAGTGATTGGAAATTGGTTATTTGGCCAATTTAACACAGTTCAAAATATTCCAATTTCAAAATAGGCTCCAGAATAAACAATGTAGGTATTCCTGGCACTAAACTAACATTTCCACTGTTCATTAGTTAGGTTTTGAGGCTTTACAAATAAATTCCATTTTGATTTTTTATTCACATAATGAATTTTTATTCACACCAAAAAATAGAAGATTTACTGTTAAGCAATATTGTAATAATTGTATAAATATCATCACCACATTTGTGAACATATATTAGACCCACCAGCTGGCGTGTATTAGACGTGTGAGGTCTTTTGTTTACTCTTGAACATCTGCAAAAATTTAACATTTGGGCTACTTTGAGCTCAGTTTGAAGCCATTTCCAATGCCAAAAAACCAATCAAAATCATCTCAATTTCTGTAATATGTCTTCCATTCTATCAAATGAGATCAAGAAATCGCAAATACAACTATAAAAAACATATGAAAAAAAACACTGCAAAGTCCCTGTGTTAATTGAAAATCACGGTCTGTTTTTTTTCTCATTATACACAGTGTGCTGCAGGATTTGTTTTATGTGGTGCACACATACCACATAGATGTATTCTCTCATATCTAGGCCCAAATATACTGCTCACAGTTTATCAGAGTGAGCTGAGCTCATGGCGTAGATCTATGGTTTGGACCCTGAACGTAAAGCCGTAGATCTACTGGACGGACCCTGAAAGGGTTAAAAGAAGTATATGTTAGGGTGTTGGGGAGAGGGGTGGGACTAAATTATGTGGACTCAAATACAAATTAGGAGTTGACAGTTACTTTTTGCTGATGATACTGTGTTTATCGGAGATTCTAAAGAAAAGTTGCAAAAGTTAGTGGATGAGTTTGAGAGGGTGTGTAAAAGTAGAAAGTTGAAAGTGAACATAGATAAGAGTAAGGTGATGAGGGTATCAAATTATTTAGATAAAGAAATATTGGCTATCACATTGGAGAGAAGGAGTATGGAAGAAGTGAATGTTTTCAGATATTTGACAGTTAATGTGTCAGCAGATGAGTTTATGAAGGATGAGGGTAACCATAGAATTGAGGAAGGAAAAAAGGTGAGTGGTACATTGAGGTATCTGTGGAGACAAAAATTGTTATCCATGGAGGCAGAGAAGGGAATATACGAAAATATAGTGGTACCAACACTCTTATGTGTGTGTGTGTGTGTGTGTGTGTGTGTGTGTGTGTGTGTGTGTGTGTGTGTGTGTGTGTGTGAAGCTTGGGTTGCAAATGCTGCAGCGAGAAGGCGGCTAGAGGCAGTGTAGATGTAATCTCTAAGGACAATGTGTGGTATGAATATTATGCAGAGAATTCGGAGTGTGGAAATTAGGAGGAAGTGTGGAGTTACTAAAAGTATTAGTCAGAGGGCTGAAGAGGGATTGTTGAGGTGGTTTGGTCATTTAGAGAGAATGGATCAAAGTAGAATGACTTGAAGAGCGTATAAATCTTTAGGGGAAGGAAGGCGGGGTAGGGGTCATCCTCAGGAAGGTTGGAGGGTGGGGGTGAAGGAGGTTTTGTGAACGAGGGGTTTGGACTTCCAGCAAGCAAGTGTGAGTGTGTTAGATAGGAATGAATGGAGACGAAGGGATTTTGGGACCTGATGAGCTGTTGGAGTGTGAGCAGGGTAACAGTTAGTGAAGGGATTCAAGGAAATCAGTTATTTTTATTATAATCTGACTTGAGTTCTGGAAATGGGAAATACAATGCCTGCACCTTAAAGGAGGGGTTTGGGATATTGGCAGTTTGGAGGGATATGTTGTGTATATTTATACGTATATGCTTCTAAACTGTTGTATCTGGGCACCTCTGCAGAGACAGTGATTATGTGTGAGTGAGGTGAAAGTGTTGAATGATGAAAGTATTTTCTTTTTAGGGATTTTCCTTATTATTTGGGTCATCCTGCCTTGTGGGAGATGGCCGACTTGTTGAGGAGAAAAAAGAAAGAGACAAATATCTCGACAGCCAGGAAAATGATGGGGTGGGTATTGAGAACTTTTAAGACAAAGGAAATAATGCCGATGGTAACATTTCAAATCGCTAGTACTCCCTCATTTAGAATACTGCACATTGCTGACTGCCCCGTTCAGAGCAGGAGAAATGTCAGAGTTGGAACAAATGCAGAGATCATTTACAGCTCACATTGAACCAGTAACTCTAAATTACTGGGAATGCCTTCAAGTCTTGTACATGTACTCATTGGAATGGAGGAGACAGAGATACATGATAATATATACCTGGAAAGTACTTGAGGGCCTGGTCCCAAATCTGCACACTGCCATAACAACATACTGGAGTGAGAGATATTGGAGGAAGTGCAAAATAAACCCAGTGAGGAGCAGGGGTGCTTTGGGGACAATAAGGGAACACTGTATCAACATCCAGGGTCCCAGACTATTCAATATCTTAACAGAAGTTATCAGAAATGTGGCTGGAACAAGTGTAGAAGCCTTCGAGAGGAAACTGGACAAGTATCTTCACTAGTTGCCAGATCAACCAGGCTGTAATGAATATGTGGGGCAGCAGGCCTCCAGCAGCAACAGCCTGGTTGACCAGGCAAGCACCAGATGAGCCTGGCCCATGGCCATGCTTCAAGAGTAGTGAAACTCTCAAAACTCTTCAAAGGTATATCAAAGGTATGGTTTCTGTTTAAGTCAAAATGTGACTTGCTTCATTAACTCTTCGAAGGTCCGGAGGCTAGATCTCAGTGGCAGCCAGTGTCAAGAATTTTCAAAAAAAAAATTTGGTTATTTTTTCTTATGAAATGGTAGAGAAACGTTTTCTGAAGGTAATACAACAAAAAGTATGAAATTTGGTGGAAAATTGACGAAATTACGCTCTCGCGAATTTTGATGTGTCAGTGATGTTTATGCAAAAATTTTGGTTATTTTTTTCTTATGAAATGGTAGAGAAACGTTTTCTGAAGGTAATACAACAAAAAGTATGAAATTTGGTGGAAAATTGACGAAATTACGCTCTCGCGAATTTTGATGTGTCAGTGATGTTTATGCAAAAATTTTGGTTATTTTTTTCTTATGAAATGGTAGAGAAACGTTTTCTGAAGGTAATACAACAAAAAGTATGAAATTTGGTGTAAAATTGACGAAATTACGCTCTCGTGAATTTTGATGTGTCAGTGATGTTTATGCATCGGTAATTTTGCTGAATTTCACTCCCATTTTAGTCCAATTACATTATTCCAGTCAATCAAATTCTTAGCTGTTTTGCCAGTATTACTTCTATTTTGTTGATTGAGCACAAGAAATCTTCAAGTCAACTGTTTCAGCTACCCAGGAAAGTGATCAGAAATTGGTAATTTGGCTAATTTTACACAGTTTAAAATATTCCATTTTCAAAATAGGGTCCAGAATAAACAATGCAGGTATTCCTTGCACTAAACTAACATTTCCTCTGTTTATTAGTTACTTTTTCAGGCTTTACAAATGAATTCCATTTTTATTTTTTATTTGCATAATGAATTTTTATTCGCACCAAAAAATAGAAGATTTTCTGTTATGCAGTATTGTAATAATTGTATAAATATTATCAGTATATATATATATATATTTTTTTTTTTTCTCTCCAACAAGTCGGTCGTCTCCCACCGAGGCAGGGTGACCCAAAAAAAAAAAAAAAAAAGAAAATCCCCAAAAAGAAAATACTTTCATCATCATTCAACACTTTCACCACACTCACACATTATCACTGCTTTTGCAGAGGTGCTCAGAATACAACAGTTTAGAAGCATATACGTATAGAGATACACAACATATCCCTCCAAACTGCCAATATCCCAAACCCCTCCTTTAAAGTGCAGGCATTGTACTTCCCATTTCCAGGACTCAAGTCCGACTATATGAAAATAACCGGTTTCCCTGAATCCCTTCACTAAATATTACCCTGCTCACACTCCAACAGATCGTCAGGTCCCAAGTATCATTCGTCTCCATTCACTCCTATCTAACACGCTCATGCACGCTTGCAGGAAGTCCAAGCCCCTCACCCACAAAACCTCCTTTACCCCCTCTTTCCAACCCTTTCGAGGACGACCCCTACCCCTCTTTCCTTCCCCTATAGATTTATATGCTTTCCATGTCATTCTACTTTGATCCATTCTCTCTAAATGACCAAACCACCTCAACAACCCCTCTTCTGCCCTCTGACTAATGCTTTTATTAACTCTACACCTTCTCCTAATTTCCACACTCCGAATTTTCTGCATAATATTTACACCACACATTGCCCTTAGACAGGACATCTCCACTGCCTCCAACCGTCTCCTCGCTGCTGCATTTACCACCCAAGCTTCACATCCATATAAGAGTGTTGGTACTACTATACTTTCATACATTCCCTTCTTTGCCTCCATAGATAACGTTTTTTGACTCCACATATACCTCAACGCACCACTCACCTTTTTTCCCTCATCAATTCTATGATTAACCTCATCCTTCACAAATCCATCCGCCGACACGTCAACTCCCAAGTATCTGAAAACATTCACTTCTTCCATACTACTCCTCCCCAATTTGATATCCAATTTTTCTTTATCTAAATCATTTGATACCCTCATCACCTTACTCTTTTCTATGTTCACTTTCAACTTTCTACCTTTACACACATTCTCAAACTCATCCACTAACCTTTGCAATTTTTCTTTAGAATCTCCCATAAGCACAGTATCATCAGCAAAAAGTAACTGTGTCAGTATATATGTGAACGTATATTAGATCCACCAGCTGATGTGTATTAGATGTGTCATGTCATTTGTTTTCTTTTGAACACCCCCAAAAATTGAACATTTCTGCTAGTTTGTGCTGTTTCAAGCCATTTTCAGTACTAAAACCAATCAAAATCATCTCTATTTCTGTAATATATCTTCCATTCTATCAAATCAGACCAAGAAATCGCGACCACAACTGTAAAAAAAAACATACGAAAAAACACCGCAAAGTCGCTGTTTTAATCCAAAAGTGTCGCTTTTTTTTTCTCATTATGCACAGTATTTGTTTGATGTCGTGCACACTTACCACGTGTTCTCTCATATCTAGGCCCAAATTTACTTCTCAAAGCTTTTCTGAATGAGTTGAGATCAAGCAGTAGTTCTACTGCTTGGACCCAGGCTTCAAAGCCATAGAACAATGGGGCGAACCCTCAAAGAGTTAACTTGTGCTACTGTAGTTAATAGTTGAACAAAAGTATATTTTATCATAATTAGTGGAATTCTAAATTTAGGCCTTTGAACAAACTGGCTGTATCCCATATTCCACCAAGGCAGGGTGACCTAAAAAGAAAAATGAAAGTCTTTCTTTTTAAATTTAGTTATTTATACAGAAGGGGTTACCAGCCCCTTGCTCCCGGCATTTTAGTTGCCTCTTACGACACACATGGCTTATGGTGGGAGAATTGTTTTTCCACTTCCCCATGGAGATAAGAGGAAATAAAGAACAAGAACCATTCAGAAAATAGTAGTGAACCCAGATGAGTATGTGTAATATACTATATGCATGCGAATGCATATGTAATGTGACCTAATTGTAAGAAGTAGCAGCATGATACATCTTTTATCCTGCAAGTTTGATACAGAAAAGAGAGACCAGCAGTCCTGCCATCATGTTAAACAATTACAGATTTCCATTTCACATTCTCTTGGCAGGATGGTAGTACCTCCCTGGATGGTTGCTCTCTCTCAACCTACTACCTAGGTAAAGCCAGAATTATCATACAATTTGAAGGGTAATTTTCTTAATTGTTTAAATAAGATTATTTGATACAAAGTAGTACCTGTAAAAAGTATTTGATAAAATCTAATTTGAGTCAAATATGAATCGGTTCTTTGTCAGAAGAATGAGGATACAACTGTATTAGCGGGGTTTGTTCCTTGAAGTCTCCATTGCAGATTTTTCTGTAAAAGTGCTCTTGAACAGCATAACTGACTGAACATGCTGAAAACCAGTAACAGAGCTAACTGCTTTGCTCAGAGGTGCATCAGAAAGATTTGGTCTTGGAAAATCCAATGAACCCATTTTAATTGAAATCCTTTCGTTTGTTTCAAATTTAGAAGTCATGCACTAAGGCAGTGAAGGTCTGAATGCAACAGAAGTATTCATCTTGCTTTTGCTATTGATGTTCTTTTTGGTCATGTTTGAGATCATAACTATCCCTGTTTTTGCCTTCACAAACAATTTTCTTAAATCTACCTTTACATAATTATATAAACTGTAGGCCTGGTTTTGATTGTTGATGCATATCTCTCCCAATACTTTGTCAAATGCTCTAATGTTCAATGCTAATGTATAGTAAGTAACTTCACCTGTCTTACAGCTTCCTTCTACCATCTTCCCCTAACCTGCATTTAACTTTTTCCTTGTGTCTCACTAGGAACTTGATTGTCATACAGACGAAATTGTTGTTTAAAGTTTACCTTACAAATTGTGGGTGTGAATTATTCTAGTCACAGTATTGTGACTTGCTCTAAGTGATAACCATGTAAAAGTTACTCTTAGCATCATTAAAAGAGTACAAGAAGCACCCTTCTTAAGTACAAAAAGTGTACAGGAAAGTTTTTCTGTGTTAGTACACTGGAATGTGATGAGAGGTGATAGTACATGCAACACTGGAAATTATAACAAAAAAAAAATTAATCCCCGAGGATGGGATACTTCATTAAATAAATTTATCCTTTTAGGAAAGAGACAAGGACTTTTGGCAATCTCAGGAGGAAGAACGTGTTAAGAAGCTCGTTGAGGAACATCAAGTTAGTTTAGAACACAGTAGGCGCCTGAAGAGAATGCAGTCTGACCGCATAGAATTTCTAAACCAACTCAAATCCTCGCGTCGATCTGAAATTGAGAAGAAGCTTAATGATTTCAATGCTCGTCTTGAAGTGGAACGAAAGAAACGTCTTGCTGAGAGGAAAGAGCAGAGGTGAGCAGTTGCTTTAATTGATTAAATTTGTTTGCACACTCCATATATGTGTGGTCTTTTTGACTTTTTAAGTTGTTATGAATATTGTTGCAGGGCTAAGAACTTTATGAACACAAACTAAATATTAGTCTGTGTTCATAAAGGTTGCAGAAGGAAATTGACACCAGTCACTAACTTAGTGAAGCATGTGACAATTGGTGCTTTTCCTATAGCCATGTCCTCTGCTGGCTATCAAGGCATTAAAAAATTTGAAATACAGCCTCTCCTCACTTAACGACGGAGATACGGGCCTAAGACCCCGTCGGTAAACTATTTCATCGCTAATTGAGGAATGACCCCTTACTGACACTTCGAAAGCGTCACCACCCAAAATTAAAACATTGTTTTATGTTTGTTGGGAAATTCCTTTCAATCTGTTTATTATTATTTCCTCTTGAAGGCTTCTACACTTGTTCCAGCAGTGTTTCTGATATCTTCTGGTACTTTTCAACATCTTACCAGAAGATATCAGAAACACTGCTGGAACAAGTGTAGAAGCCTTCAAGAGGAAACTAGAGAAGTATCTTCACCAGGTGCCAGATCAACCAGACTGTGATGGATATGTGGGGGCAGCGGGCCTCCAGCAGCAACAGCCTTGTTGACCAGGCAGGCACCAGATGAGCCTGGCCCATGGCCAGGCTCAGAGAGTAGATAAACTCTCAAAACTCTTCCAAGGTATATCAAAGGTAAAGGTAAGGTAATACAACATGAAATAGGTCAATGACTTACTTTCAAGATGTTCCAGGAAATACGTACATAACTGATTACTCGAGATATTTTTTTTTTTTTTAGAAAAAATTTCACTTTTTTCGGCCTTTGCATGAGGTAAGAGTGATTTTCTAGTTACCCTTCAGGCACGTAACTTTTTTTTTTTTTTTCTTTTTTTATTATGGTCGTTGTCACTTTTTTTTTTATCCCTCTTGGTCCTCCACTCTTCAATACCTCTATATAATATAAATTTTTATTAATTTGGGCATCTTTATCGTGCTTCTGTGCTATTTACGTTATGCCTAATATTCTGGAATGAATATGATAGGTAGATAACCTTTATTGATACTAATAGTATAATTTTACCATATTTTATAGTGCCATCAGCTTACATGTCCATATGTCATGGTGAAGCATGAGTTACTGAGACTGCTGGGCCTTCTCCCTGTCTCTCGTATAGCCCCAGCCCTCCACACCCTCCAATACCTCTCCATATATGTCAATTTTTATTAATTTGGGCATCTTTATCATGCTTCTGCGTTATTTATTCAAACTTTTAATTCATCTATGGCTTGCCGTAAATGTTTCTGTTGATTTTTCACCTTGACCTGCCTTCAAAGTCTCAAAGATACCGCGTGCCTTGGCTTGAATAACTAAACGGCTCATTGACATTGTTTTTGTATCTGATCGTCAAACCAGATGGCCAGTAATTTCTCCATTTCATAAATGGTCTTTCCGCTGCTTAGTTATTATGGCATGAAATCCTGTCGATGCTTTCACTGCCTCTTTCACTATCTGTATCCTTCAAGATAGTGGAAATAGTAGAATGCGGCAGCTTCAAGTCACTGGCTATCACTTGTACTTTCTTGCCAGCTTCAAGTCACTGGCTATCACTTGTACTTTCTTACCAGCTTCATACTCATTTATAATCTTAATTTTCACCTGAAGATTGAGAGCCTTCCTTTGCTTCTTAGCACTTCCTTCAGGTGAAGTCAAGATCTTCCTTTTTGCTGACATCTTGTACTATGGTATGCACATTAAAGTGCAAATTTGTACAAATATGTAGTGTTGGAGACCTTGACAGCTAGTGTACCGAGTGGCTGACGCTTAAACGTCGCTCTGCCTGTATAAATGTCATACGTATTTTGTGCAGGTTAGGTAGCTGATATTTGAACCACTCCAGAGTGATTTTATTATTATTATTATTATTATTACAGTGGACCCTCGTTTATTGGCTGTTATGCTTATCGGCCGATTTTTTGGCTTCTGGTTATCGGCTGTTATTCCGCATATCAGTCACATGGTATGTGTCAGCGGCTGGCCGCTAGGCACTGGCTTCAGTCTTACTGTGTGTCTGGGCAAGTGAGGAAGCTTCTGCTTATTCATCCAATCATTTCCATTGTTTTTGGTAGTTATTCATTAAATGCAATTGCTAAATGAGTAACCATGGCCCCAAAGAAAGTCCCTAGTAAAAGTCTTTTGGTAAAGAAAATGAGAAACAGGATGGAATTGAAGAAAGAAATTATTGAAAAATGTGAGAGTACCCTTCAAGCGCTTGAGCTTGCCAGGATGTATGGAAAAAAACAAATCAACAATCACTTCTATCCTGGCAGAGAAAGAACAAATCAAGGAAGCTAATGTGGAGTGTGGCAGGGAAACAGGGAGTGTGGAAGAGAGGCAGGGAGTGTAGCAGGCAGGCAGGCAGGCAGGGAGTGTAGCAGGCAGGCAGGCAGGGAGTGTAGCAGGCAGGCAGGCAGGGAGTGTAGCAGGCAGGCAGGCAGGGAGTGTAGCAGGCAGGCAGGCAGAGAGTGTAGCAGGCAGGGAGTGTAGCAGGCAGGCAGGGAGTGTAGCAGGCAGGCAGGCAGGGAGTGTAGCAGGCAGGCAGGGAGTGTAGGAGGAAGGCAGGGAATGGAGCATGGAGGGAGGGAGTGTAACAGGGAGGCAGGGCATAGCAGGGAGGGAGTGTAACAGGGAGGCAGGGAGTGTAGCAGGCAGGCAGGGTGTAGGAGGAAGGCAAGGAGTGTAGCATGGAAAGAGGGAGTGTAGTAGGGAGGCAGGGCATAGCAGGGAGGGAGTGAGTGTAGCAGGCAGGCAGGGAGTGTGGTAGGGAGGCAGGGTGTAGCAGTCAGGCAGGGAGTGTAGTAGGGAGGCAGGGTGTAGCAGGGAATGTAGGAGGAAGGCAGGGAGGGAGGGAGTGTAGCAGGGAAATGGAGTGTGGAAGGGAGGCAGGGAGGGAAGTAACCCCAGAGAGGGCTTTGATACCTGAAGGGGGGCCTGGAGAGGGATCCCCCTTCCAAACAATAACCCCAACTCCCTCTCTCCTCCTCCCTATCTTCCATAAGCCAGTAAGAGTCTTCAGTGAAGGTATGTAATACTGATTTAATTGTTCATGTATTTATTTTACTTAGTTCTCATTGTTTTGTGCATGTAAAACTATAACCCCTTGACTGTCGCAACCCCCAATCCTGAGGTGTCTCCTGGTGTCACAAAATGACAAAAAAAAAAAAATTATGAAGTAATAGAGAATCTTTTCCTGAATTTTGATGGAAAACTGATAAAATTACACCCTCGCGAAGTTAGCGACCTCGGCGATATTTACAAATTGGTGATTTCGCCCACTTTGAGCCCTATTTTCAGCTAATTCCATTGTTCCAGTTGACCAAACTCATAGCTATTTCCTTAGAACTCCGTTTTTTTCTATCGATTGAGTTCAAGAAACTGCCCATTTACCGATTTCAACTACCCAATAACGTGGTCAGAAATTTGCAATTTAACCAATTTCACAAAAATTAAAAAATATGACAATTTCAAAATAGGGTCCAGAATGAACAATGCAGACATTCCTGGCTCTAAAATAACATTTTCTTTGTTCATCAGTCACATCTCCAGGCCCCTCTGATATTACACTTTCTTTCTATTTTGAATTTTTATTCAAACAAAAAATAGATGATTTAATGTTATGCAGACTACTGCACTACTGTAATAATTGTAAAAATAATGTCAACCCATTCATGACTGCTGTAATACAGTGGACCCCCGCATAACGATATTAATCCGTTCATGAGAGCTCATTGTTATGCGAAATTATCGTTATGCGAATGAATTTTCCCCATAAGAAATAATGGAAATCAAATTAATCCGTGCAAGACACCCAAAAGTATGAAAAAAAAAAATTTTACCACATGAAATATACATTTTCCTACACACAAAGAGAAGGATACATGCACAATAGTAGAGTAGTACATGCACAGTATATATTGTGCATGTACTACTCTACTAAATGAAGAATAAATGACACTTACCTTTATTGAAGATGCAGCAATGACTGATGAGACACTGTGTCCTGGGAGTGCCTTTTCCTCCTGAGTACTGTAGGTCCTGTTTGGCATTTTCTTCCAGAACAGGCCTTATCACACTGTGTATGTCACTACGATTCTTAAATCTCTCAAACCAACCTTTGCTGGCTTTAAATTCACCAATATGAGCACTAGTTCCAGGCATTTTTCCCTGTTCATCTGGGTGTTAGTCGACTGGTGTGGGTTGCATCCTGGGAGACAAGATTAAGGACCCCAATGGAAATAAGTTAGAGTCCTCGATGATGCACTGACTTTCTTGGGTTATCCTGGGTGGCTAACCCTCCGGGGTTAATTGTTTCTCGGTAATTGTTTCACGTTAAGCCACACCAACAACACTCTCTCCACATCTTCGAGTAATACAGCTGATGGTGGTGCAGCAACAACAGCAGCTGTGGTGCAGCTGACCATGGTGCAGCAGCAGCTGGGTGCAGCAACAGCTGACCATGGTGCAGCTGCAGCTGTGGTGTAGCAGTAGCAGCTGTGGTGCAGCAGCAGCTGACTGTGGTACGATAGTATTTATCACCCTTTTTACCACAGGGTTGGCACTAGAAGCTTTCTTTGGGCCCATGGTGGCTTATTTAGCAGTTACAAGCACTATAAATAATGGAATAATACAAAATGTATCGAATGTATGCATGCAACCGGCCACCCTGGCTTGTAAACAATGACGGCAAGGCAGGCGCTCAGGCTGGACGGACAGGTTCGGGACAGGTTCGGGACGAGTCATGTTCAGAGACAGCTGATGGTGCAACAGCAGCTGACAGCGTGGTGCAGCAGCAGCTGACTGGTCCAGCAACAGCTGACTCCAGCAACAGCTAACTGGTCCAGCAACAGCTGACTGGTCCAGCAACAGCTGACTGGTCCAGCAACAGCTGACTGGTCCAGCAACAGCTGACTGGTCCAGCAACAGCTGACTGGTCCAGCAACAGCTGACTGGTCCAGCAACAGCTGACTGGTCCAGCAACAGCTGACTGATCCAGCAACAGCTGACTGATCCAGCAACAGCTGACTGATCCAGCAACAGCTGACTGATCCAGCAACAGCTGACTGATCCAGCAACAGCTGACTGATCCAGCAACAGCTGACTGATCCAGCAACAGCTGACTGATCCAGCAACAGCGATTCTTAAATCTCTCAAACCAACCTTTGCTGGCTTTAAATTCACCAATATGAGCACTAGTTCCAGGCGTTTTTCCCTGTTCACCTGGGTGTTAGTCGACTGGTGTGGGTTGCATCCTGGGAGACAAGATTAAGGACCCCAATGGAAATAAGTTAGACAGTCTTCGATGACACACTTTTTTGGGTTATCCTGGGTGGCTAACCCTCTGGGGTTAATTGTTTCTTGGTATTCTCAATAAGCCACACCAACAACGGTGCTACAGCAGCAGCAGCAGCTGACAGTGCTACAGCAGCAGCAGCTGACAGTGCTACAGCAGCAGCAGACGGTACTACAGCAGCAGATGGTACTACTACAGCAGCAGCAGCTGACTGTGGTACAGCAGCAGCAGCAGCAGCTGACAGTGCTACAGCAGCACCAGCAGCTGACAGTGCTACAGCAGCACCAGCAGCAGACAATGCTACAGCAGCAGCAGACGGTACTACAACAGCAGCAGCAGCAGCTGACGGTGGTACAGCAGCAGCAGCAGCTGACGGTGCTACAGCAGCAGCAGCAGCTGACAGTGCTACAGCAGCAGCAGCAGCTGACAGTGCAGCAGCAGCAGCAGCTGACAGTGCTACAGCAGCAGCAGACGATGCTACAGCAGCAGCAGACGATGCTACAGCAGCAGCAGACGGTACTACAGCAGCAGCAGCAGCAGACGGTACTACAACAGCAGCAGCAGCAGCAGCTGACGGTGGTACAGCAGCAGCAGCAGCTGACAGTGGTACAGCAGCAGCAGCAGCTGACGGTGGTACAGCAGCAGCAGCAGCTGACGGTGGTACAGCAGCAGCAGCAGCTGACGGTGGTACAGCAGCAGCAGCAGCTGACGGTGCTACAGCAGCAGCAGCAGCTGAGTGCTACAGCAGCATCAGCAGTTGACCATGGTACCACAGTATTTCGATAATATTTCTCACCCTTTTTACCACAGGGTTGGCACTAGAAGCTTTCTTGGGGCCCATGGTCACTTATTTTGCAGATAAAATCACCAAAAACACTGTAATAATACGAAATGTTACGATTGTATGCTTGGATGTTACCGCGGAGGCTGGCTTGTAAACAATGCCACCGGCGGAACATGTGAGGCTGGCTCAGGCCTCACATAGACGTGTCTCGGACGAACAGCGTTGAGCGGGTTTTTTAGCGGTATGCGAGGCAAAATCTTAGCGATAAAATGTATCGGTATGTGGATTTAACGTTATGTAAGGCCAACGGTATGCGGGGGTCCACTGTAATTGTTAAAATAATGTCAACCCATTCATGACTGCTGTAATAATTGTAAAAATAATGTCAACCCATTCATGACTGCATATTAGAATGGCTAGTTGGACATTTATTGGACAATGACATCATTTGTTTACTTTTGAACATCGGCAAAAATCAAACATTTCCCCAACTTTGAGCTCCATTTCCAGGTTCTTCTTACAGTAAAACCATTCAAAATCACCTCTATTTCTATAATGCATTTTCCATTCTATCAAATGAGAGCAAGAAAACGAGAATACAACCATAAATACTATGTGAAAATAGACCACAAAATTGGCATTTTAATTAAAAAACGGTCAGTTTTTTTTTTTCTCATTATGCACTGCGTGCTTCAGGATTTTTTTTATATGGTGCACACTGACCAGACAGACCCATTCTCTCGCATGTGGGCCTACCAGCTTTCTCCTGCTTGATTTGAAGCCACTAGAATTTGAGTATATATACGCAAACACGGTACCTCGTAAGACATATGTACGACAGAAACAGTCAGAGGGTTAATCTTCAAAAAAAAAAAATTTTTTTTGTGTGTCTGGAATGGATTAATTGTATTTACATTAATTCTTATGGGAAATATTAATTTCGTTTTAGGCCATTTCACTTTTAGGCCGACCTTCTGGAACGGATTACGGCCGATAAATGAGGGTCTACTGTATTATTATTATTACATATTATTATTAACATCCACATACATTGTTCACTGAGTTTAATCATTTATTAAGCTGCCACGAGAGACACAGAGAATGTAATAATAATGTAATAATATTTTTATATAGCCAGACTTGAGTACTGGAAATGGGAAGTACAGTGGACCCTCAGTCATTGGCCGTTCCTGTTATCGGCCAACTCGGTTATAGGCCGGTTTTTTGGCTACCGGTTATTGGTCATTATTTCGGTTATTGGCCGTATGGGATGCATCCGTTTGCCGGCCCAGTCACTTGTGCGTCAGTTTGGCTGTGTCTCAGTGCGTGACAAAGTTTCTGCCCATTCCTCCAAACATTTTGTTTGTTTTCCATTGTTTTTGGTGGTTTTTTTTAGTGCAACTGCAAAATAAGTAACCATGGCTCCAAAGAAAGTTTTAGTAAATCTCTTTTGGAAAAAAAAGTGAGAAACACTATGGAATTCAAGAGAGAGGTGATTGAAAAATATGAGAGTGGTGTGAGAGTGTTGGAACTTTCCAGGATGTACAGCAAAAGCAAATCAACAATCATTTCCATCCTGGCAAAGAAAGAACAAATCAAGGAAGTTAATATTGCGAAAGGAGTAAATTTGCTAATGAAACAGAGGTCACCAATAATGGAAGATAGGGATAAGTTGTTATTATTGTGGATTAAGGAAAAACAGTGGAAATGTGTTGTGGAGTTGATTATTTGTAAGAAGACAAGACAGTTGCATGAGGATCTTATAAAGAAAACTTCTGGAACAAGTGCTACAGTTAGTGAATTTAGGGCCAGCATAGGCTGGTTTGAGAGATTTAAGAAGTGTAGTGGCATACACAGTGTGGTAAGGCATGGTGAGGCTGCCAGTTCTGAAAATGTGCGGCTGAAAAACCTGTAGCGTAATTTAAGGGGTACATAGAGCTAGCTAAAGGATTTGAACCCCAACAAGTGTTCAATTGTGACGAAACAGGCCTGTTTTGAAAGAAAATGCCAAAGAGGGCCTACATTACCCAGGAGAAAAAGGCACTGCCAAGACACAAGCCTATTAAAAAGAGGCTAACTCTCTTGTTGTGTGGTAAGGCTAGTGGGGATTTCAAAGTGAAGCCTTTACTGGTGTATCACTCTGAAAATCCCAGTGTGTTCAAGAAAAACAATGTTGTCAAGAATAGATTGTGTGTGATGTGGAAAGCTAATACTAAGGCATGGGTCACAAGGCAAATTTTCAAAGAGTGGCTCAGTGATGTGTTTGGCCCCAGTGTGAAAAAATACCTCCTGGAAAAGAAATTGCTACTCAAGTGCCTCCTGGTACTGGAAAATGCTCCTGCTCATCCTCCAGACTGGGAAGACCAATTGTTTAGGGACTTCAGGTTCATCACAGTGAAGTTCTTGCCTCCTGACACCACTCCTCTCCTCCAGCCCATGGACCAGCAGCTCATTTCTAACTTCAGAAAACTCTACACCAAAGCAGCATTTCAGAAGTGCTTTGAAGTGACCTTGGACACTCAGTTGACCCTAAGAGAGTTCTGGAGGAATCACTTCAGTATCCTCCATTGCGTAAGCCTTATAGGTAAGGCTTGGGAGGGAGTGACTTCCAGGACTTTGAACTCTGCTTGGAGAAAATTGTGGCCATATTGTGTCCAAGAAAGGGATTTTGAAGAGTTTGGGGCTGACCCTGTGCCTGTTGTAGACTCTATTGTGGCACTGGGGAAGTCCAGGGGATTGGAGGTTAGTGGCAAGGATGTGGAAGAGTTGGAGGACCACAGGGAAGAGCTAACCACTGTAGAGTTGCAAGAGCTTCATCTGGAACAGCAACAGGCCACAGCTGAGTAACTTGCTTCAGAGGAGGAGGAAAAGGGAGTGAAGGAAGTGCCTTCATCATTGATTAAGGACATTTGTGCAAAGTGGAATGATGTGCAAAGTTTTGTCGAGAAGTACCACCCTGACCGAGCAGAAACAAGCCACATCTGCAACATGTTTAGTGACAAAACCTTGTCTAACTTTAAGGAAATCATAGAGATGCCAGAAACATAGCACTCTTGACAGATATGTTTTGCGACAGGCGTCCAGTGACTAAACTGGTCCTAGTGGCATTAACCCCTTGACTGTCGCAACTCCAAATCCTGAGGTGTCTCCTGGTGTCGCAAAATTTCTGGAAAAAAAAAATTATTTTTTCTTTTATGAGATGATAGAGAATCTTTTCCCGATTATAATGACACCAAAAGAACGAAACTTGATGGAAAACTGACGGAATTGCGCTCTCGCAAAGTTAGCGACCTCGGTGATATTTACAAATTGGCGATTTCGCCCACTTTGAGCCCTGTTTTTGGCTAATTCCATTGTTCCAGTCGACCAAACTCATAGCTATTTCTTTAAAACTACATTTTTTCTATCAATTGAGTACAAGAAACTGCCCACTTATCGATTTCAACTACCCAATGACGTGATCAGAAATTTGCAATTTGGCCAATTTCACAAAAATTTTAAAATATGACAATTTCAAAATAGGGTCCAGAATGAACAATGCAGACATTCCTGGCTCTAAAATAACATTTTCTTTGTTCATCAGTCATGTCTCCAGGCCCCTCTGATATTACTCTTGCTTTCTATTTTGAATTTTTATTCAAACAAAAAATAGAAGATTTACTGTTATGCAAGAGTACTGCAATATTGTAATAATTGTATAAATTATGTCAACCCATTCATGACTGCATATTAGACTGGCTACTTGGACATTTATTGGAAAATGGCATCATTTGTTTACTTTTGAACATCGGCAAAAATCAAACATTTTCTCTACTTTGAGCTCCATTTCTATAATATGTTTTCCATTCTGTCAAATGAGACCAAGGAAATGAGAATACAACCATAAATACTATACGAAAATAGACCACAAAGTTGGCATTTTAACCCTTTCAGGGTCCAAGGCCAAAATCTGAAGTCACGCACCAGTGTCCAAGAATTTTCAAAAAAAAAGTTATTTTTTCTTATGAAATCATAGAGAATCTTTTTGTGAAGGTAATAAAACAAAAAGTACGAAATTTGGTGGAAAATTGACAAAATTATGCTCTCGCGAATTTTGATGTGTCAGCGATATTTACGAGTCGGAGATTTTGCCGACTTTGACTCCCATTTTAGGCCAATTACATTATTCCAATCAACCAAATTCTTAGCTATTTCACTAGTATTACTTCTATTCTATCGATTGAGCACAAGAAATCGCCAAATCAACTGTTTCAACTACAAAATAAAGTGATCGGAAATTGTTAATTTGGCCAATTTAACACAAAGTTCAAAATATTCCAATTTCAAAATAGGCTCCAGAATAAACAATGTAGGTATTCCTGGAACTAAACTAACATTTCCTCTGTTCATTAGTTACATTTTGAGGCTTTACAAATAAATTCCATTTTGATTTTTTATTCACATAATGAATTTTTATTCACACCAAAAAATAGAAGATTTACTGTTATGCAATACTGTAATAATTGTATAAATATCATCACCATATTTGTGAATGTATATTAGACCCACCAGCTGACGTGTATTAGATGTGTGAGGTCGTTTGTTTACTCTTGAATATCGGCAAAAATTTAACATTTCCGCTACTTTGAGCTCAGTTTCAAGCCATTTCCAGTGCTAAAACCAATCAAAATCATCTCTATTTCTGTAATATGTCTTCCATTCTATCAAATGAGACCAAGAAATCGCAAATACAACTATAAAAAACATACGAAAAAACACTGCAAAGTCGCTGTTTTAATCGAAAAATCATGATTTCAGTTTTTTCTCTCATACACAGTGTGCTGCAGGATCTGTTTTATGTGGTGCACACATACCACATAGATGTATTCTCTCATATCTAGGCCCAAATGTACCACTCACAGTTTATCAGAGTGAGCTGAGCTCATGGCGTAGATCTACGGTTTGGACACTCACTGTAAAGCCGTAGATCTACGGGACGGACCCTGAAAGGGTTAATTAAAAAAAACGGTCGGAGTTTTTTTTTTCTCGTGCACTGTTTGCTGCAGGATTTTTTATATGGTGCACACTGACCAGACAGACCCATTCTGTCACATGTGGGCCTACCAGCTTTCTCATGCTTGATTTGAAGCCGCTAGAGTTTGAGTATATATACGTCAAACACGGTGGCTCGTAAGACGTATATATACGACCGAAACAGTCCAAGGGTTAAAAGACAAAGAATGGAAGTAACCCCAGAGAGGGCTTTGTTACCTGAAGTCTTTATGAAGGGGGATTCCCCTTCCAAACAATAACTCCTCCCTCTTTCCTCCTCCCTATCTTCCAGAAGCCAGCATTAGTCTTCAATAAAGGTATGCAATACTGGTTTAAATGTTAAAAATTTTTTTTTTTTTTTTTTGGTGAATATTTTTGTCTGGAATGGATTAATTGTATTTACATTAATTCTTATGGGAAATATTATTTCAGTCTTCAGCCATTTCGGTTTTAGGCTGAGCTTCTGGAATGGATTACGGTCGATAACCAAGGGTACACTGTACAATGCCTGCACTTCAAAGGATGGGTTTGGGATATTGGCAGTTTGGAGGGATATGTTATATATTTATATATGCTTCTAAACTGTTGTATCTGGGTGCCTCGGCAAAGACTGATTATGTGTGAGTGAAGTGAAAGTGTTGAATGATAAAAGTATTTTCTTTTTGGGGATTTTCTTTCTTTTTGGGCCACCCTGCCTCGGTGGGAGACTGCCGACTTGTTGGAGAAAAAAAAAATTTACAATCACTCTGGAGTGCTTTAATGTCAGCTACCAAACCTATACGGAATACATATGAGATTAAAGCGCCCCAGAGTGATTATTATATTATTATGTTTTATCATCATCATTATTATTATCACTAACAACATATCTTGTTTACTGAATTTAATCATTTCTTAATGAAACTGCCACAAGAGACCGAGAAGGTAAACACAGAAACTCGCCAGCTAACCCCTTTACTGTGAACTTCTTTTGTACTTCTTCCATTTTCCTCTCTTTCCTCTTCCAAGTGCTGCTGCACTTCTATCTTGTACTTTGGGGTGCACAATAAAGTACAAATGTGTTGTCTTGGAGACTTTAAAAGCTAGTGTACTGAGTGCTTGTAAGAAAGAGATCGAGATGCTTGATGCTGAGACACTGCACTGCCCGTTTCCGTGACCAAGTTCTCGTATGGCATACAATACTGTCTTGTCGGAGAGCCCATCACAAGTCCGAGTTCTTGGTAAACGAGCACGTCGGTGAGGGAGGAGAGGCTGTAATGCCTTGGGGTAATGTCTCATTACCCTTATACAGTAGTTTTTTATTGTGTAGGTAAGTATTTACTGTACTTATGTAATCCTTATTAATCAGAAATGATTGTCTCTTGTTTTCAGGAGTTAATTAGGTTCACAAAAAATTCTCTTTTGCAGACGTCGTGAACGTCGAGACACTTACTACCGTAAAAAAGCAGAAGAGGAGCAACAGCGAAGGGATGAAGAGCTCAAAAAGGCAAGAGAAGAACAGGAGAGGTTAGAAAGGGAGCAGAGAGAGAGAGAGGAACAAGAATATTTTGAGAGAAAAGCACAATTAGACAGACAGGCTGAACTCCAAAGAGGTAAAGTTTATCATATAGGTGACTATGAGTTAGCATAGTCTTTTTATTTCTAATTTCACTGTCAGTAAATGCATATTGTACAATACAGTATGTTACTTTATCATACAAATTGGATTTTTCTGGGTAGCATGACTTTTATTCCTCTCCACTACCCCTTGTTTCAGTGGTCCTGCCATATTTGTTTTTCACCCACCATTTCTTCTTTTTCTCTGCACTTTTGTATTTGTTTTATTCAGTGTGCAAGTTCTTTAAATCCTGTTCCTGAGTGTCATTGTACATATTTCATGCTATTATTCAGGATAAAGAAAAGAATCATAGAAGGAAGTTAGGATTCTTCCACACTGTACTTGACATTTTCCTTTTAATACTGGCTTTTGTTTTTTTTCCTAATAGAAATCATATTAATAAGTTATTGAAAGAATTATTGGGTAAGGTAGAGTAAGATTGTAGAGGAATTCTTTTTGGGTCATCTTGCCTTGGTGGCAGATGGCCGACTTGATGAAAAAAAAAAAAAGGATGTGTAGATTGTTTACATGGAAGCACATGGTGAACAGTACTTAAAGGTAATGAACTTCTCATTCCCTTAATGGATTTAGGAATGGTGTATGATAATAGAACGGAGAGCAATGTTAGAGATGTAACATTGCTACACTACTTAAAGCAGTAGTGTGCTTATCTCTGTATAGCAAGGCTTAGGTTAGGGTATATAGGTAGGAGCTTTTTATAGGTAGTAGGTTGGTAGACAGCAACCACCCAGGGAGGTACTACCGTCCTGCCAAGTGAATGTAAAACAAAAGCCTGTAATTGTTTTACATGATGGTAGGATTGCTGGTGTTTTTTTGTCTGTCTCATAAATATGCAAAATACAGGTATGTCTTGCTACTTCTACTTATACTTAGGTCACACTACACATACATGTACACGTTTATTTATACATACTCATCTGAGTTTTCTTTGATTTTATCTTAATAGTTCTTGGTCTTATTACTTCTCCTTTTATATCCATGGGGAAGTGGAATAAGAATCTTTCCCCCTTAAGCCATGTGTGTTGTAAAAGTCAACTAAAATGCCGGGAACAATGGGCTAGTAACCTCTTTTCCTGTAAAGATTACTAAAAAGAATAATAAGAAGAAAATTGTCAAAGTGGGAAGTCTGAATGTGCGTGGATGTTGTGCAAATGATAAGAAAGAGATGATTGTGGATGTTATGAATGAGAAGAAGCTGGATGTCCTGGCTTTAAGTGAAACAAAGCTGAAGGGGGTGGGAGAGTTTCAGTGGAGAGGAATAAATGGGATTAGGTCAGGGGTTTCAAATAGAGTTAGAGCTAAAGAAGGAGTAGCAATAATGTTGAAGGATAAGCTATGGCAGGAAAAGAGGGACTATAAATGTATTAATTCAAGGATTATGTGGAGTAAAATAAAGATTGGATGTGAAAAGTGGGTTATAATAAGCGTGTATGCACCTGGAGAAGAGAGAAGTGTAGAGGAGAGAGAGAGATTTTGGGAAATGTTGAGTGAATGCGTGGGGAGTTTTGAATCAAGTGTGAGAGTAATGGTGGTTGGGGATTTCAATGCTAAAGTGGGTAAAAATGTTATGGAGGGAGTAGTAGGTAAATTTGGGGTGCCAGGGGTAAATGTAAATGGGGAGCCTTTAAATGAGCTAAGTGTAGAAAGAAATTTGGTAATAAGTAATACATATTTTATGAAAAAGAGGATAAATAAATATACAAGGTATGATGTAGCACGTAATGAAAGTAGTTTATTAGATTATGTATTGGTGGATAAAAGGTTGATGGGTAGGCTCCAGGATGTACATGTTTATAGAGGGGCAACTGATATATCGGATCATTATTTAGTTGTAGCTACAGTTAGAGTAAGAGGTAGATGGGAAAAGAGGAAGGTGGCAACAACAAGTAAGAGGGAGGTGAAAGTGTATAAACTAAGGGAGGAGGAAGTTCGGGTGAGATATAAGCGACTATTGGCAGAAAGGTGGGCTAGTGCAAAGATGAGTAGTGGGGAGGTTGAAGAGGGTTGGAATAGTTTTAAAAATGCAGTATTAGAATGTGGGGCAGAAGTTTGTGGTTATAGGAGGGTGGGGGCAGGAGGAAAGAGGAGTGATTGGTGGAATGATGAAGTAAAGGGTGTGATAAAAGAGAAAAGGGTAGCTTATGAGAGGTTTTTACAAAGCAGAAGTGTTATAAGAAGAGCAGAGTATATGGAGAGTAAAAGAAAGGTAAAGAGAGTGGTGAGAGAGTGCAAAAGGAGAGCAGATGATAGAGTGGGAGAGGCACTGTCAAGAAATTTTAATGAAAATAAGAAAAAATTTTGGAGTGAGTTAAACAAGTTAAGAAAGCCTAGGGAAAATATGGATTTGTCAGTTAAAAACAGAGTAGGGGAGTTAGTAGATGGGGAGATGGAGGTATTGGGTAGATGGCGAGAATATTTTGAGGAACTTTTAAATGTTAAGGAAGAAACAGAGGCAGTAATTTCATGCACTGGTCAGGGAGGTATACCATCTTTTAGGAGTGAAGAAGAGCAGAATGTAAGTGTGGGGGAGGTACGTGAGGCATTACGTAAAATGAAAGGGGGTAAAGCAGCTGGAACTGATGGGATCATGGCAGAAATGTTAAAAGCAGGGGGGGATATAGTGTTGGAGTGGTTGGTACTTTTGTTTAATAAATGTATGAAAGAGGGGAAGGTACCTAAGGATTGGCGGAGAGCATGTATAGTCCCTTTATATAAAGGGAAAGGGGACAAAAGAGACTGTAAAAATTATAGAGGAATAAGCTTACTGAGTATACCAGGAAAAGTGTACGGTAGGGTTATAATTGAAAGAATTAGAGGTAAGACAGAATGTAGGATTGCGGATGAGCAAGGAGGTTTCAGAGTGGGTAGGGGATGTGTAGATCAGGTGTTTACATTGAAGCATATATGTGAACAGTATTTAGATAAAGATAGGGAAGTTTTTATTGCATTTATGGATTTAGAAAAGGCATATGATAGAGTGGATAGAGGAGTAATGTGGCAGATGTTGCAAGTATATGGAATAGGTGGTAAGTTATTAAATGCTGTAAAGAGTTTTTATGAGGATAGTGAGGCTCAGGTTAGGGTGTGTAGAAGAGAGGGAGACTACTTCCCGGTAAAAGTAGGTCTTAGACAGGGATGTGTAATGTCACCATGGTTGTTTAATATATTTATAGATGGGGTTGTAAAGGAAGTAAATTCTAGGGTGTTTGGGAGAGGGGTGGGATTAAATTATGGGGAATCAAATTCAAAATGGGAATTGACACAGTTACTTTTTGCTGATGATACTGTGCTTATGGGAGATTCTAAAGAAAAATTGCAAAGGTTAGTGGATGAGTTTGGGAATGTGTGTAAAGGTAGAAAGTTGAAAGTGAACATAGAAAAGAGTAAGGTGATGAGGGTATCAAATGATTTAGATAAAGAAAAATTGGATATCAAATTGGGTAGGAGGAGTATGGAAGAAGTGAATGTTTTCAGATACTTGGGAGTTGACGTGTCGGCGGATGGATTTATGAAGGATGAGGTTAATCATAGAAGTGATGAGGGAAAAAAGGTGAGTGGTGCGTTGAGGTATATGTGGAGTCAAAAAACGTTATCTATGGAGGCAAAGAAGGGAATGTATGAAAGTATAGTAGTACCAACACTCTTATATGGGTGTGAAGCTTGGGTGGTAAATGCAGCAGCGAGGAGACGGTTGGAGGCAGTGGAGATGTCCTGTTTAAGGGCAATGTGTGGTGTAAATATTATGCAGAAAATTCGGAGTGTGGAAATTAGGAGAAGGTGTGGAGTTAATAAAAGTATTAGTCAGAGGGCAGAAGAGGGGTTGTTGAGGTGGTTTGGTCATTTAGAGAGAATGGATCAAAGTAGAATGACATGGAAAGCATATAAATCTATAGGGGAAGGAAGGCGGAGTAGGGGTCGTCCTCGAAAGGGTTGGAGAGAGGGGGTAAAGGAGGTTTTGTGGGCAAGGGGCTTGGACTTCCAGCAAGCGTGCGTGAGCGTGTTAGATAGGAGTGAATGGAGACAATTGGTACTTGGGACCTGACGATCTGTTGGAGTGTGAGCAGGGTAATATTTAGTGAAGGGATTCAGGGAAACCGGTTATTTTCATATAGTCGGACTTGAGTCCTGGAAATGGGAAGTACAATGCCTGCACTTTAAAGGAGGGGTTTGGGATATTGGCAGTTTGGAGGGATATGTTGTGTATCTTTATATGTGTATGCTTCTAGACTGTTGTATTCTGAGCACCTCTGCAAAAACAGCGATAATGTGCGAGTGTGGTGAAAGTGTTGAATGATGATGAAAGTATTTTCTTTTTGGGGATTTTCTTTCTTTTTTGGGTCACCCTGCCTCGGTGGGAGACGGCCGACTTGTTGAAAAAAAAAAAAAAAAAAAGTCTGTTGAGTATACCTGGTAAAGTGTATGGAAGAGTTATTGTTGAAAGAATTAAGAGTAAGACGGAGAATAGGATAGTAGATGAACAAGGAGGCTTTAGGAAAGGTAGGGGGTGTATGGACCAGGTGTTTACAGTGAAACATATAAGTGAACAGTATTTAGATAAGGCTAAAGAGGTCTTTGTGGCATTTATGGATTTGGAAAAGGCGTATGACAGGGTGGATAGGGGGCAATGTGGCAGATATTGCAGGTGTATGGTGTAGGAGGTAGGTTACTGAAAGCAGTGAAGAGTTTTTACGAGGATAGTGAGGCTCAAGTTAGAGTGTGTAGGAAAGGGAAATTATTTCCCAGTAAAAGTAGGCCTTAGACAAGGATGTGTGATGTCACTGTGGTTGTTTAATATATTTATAGATGGGGTTGTAAGAGAAGTAAATGCGAGGGTCTTGGCAAGAGGCGTTGAGTTAAAAGATAAAGAATCACACGTAAAGTGGGAGTTGTCACAGTTCCTTTTTGCTGATGACACTGTGCTCTTGGGAGATTCTGAAGAGAAGCTGCAGAGATTGGTGGATGAATTTGGTAGGGTGTGCAAAAGAAGAAAATTAAAAGTGAATACAGGAAAGAGTAAGGTCATTAGGATAACAAAAAGATTAGGTGATGAAAGATTGGATATCAGATTGGAGGGAGAGAGTATGGAGGAGGTGAATGTATTCAGATATTTGGGAGTGGACGTGTCAGCGGATGGGTCTATGAAAGATGAGGTGAATCATAGAATTGATGAGGGGAAAAGGGTGAGTGGTGCACTTAGGAGTCTGTGGAGACAAAGAACTTTGTCCTTGGAGGCAAAGAGGGGAATGTATGAGAGTATTGTTTTACCAACGCTCTTATATGGGTGTGAAGCATGGGTGATGAATGTTGCAGTGAGAAGAAGGCTGGAGGCAGTGGAGATGTCATGTCTGAGGGCAATGTGTGGTGTGAATATGATGCAGAGAATTCGTAGTTTAAAAACCATACCCCGGCCGGGATTGAACCCGAGGTCAGAGAATCTCAAAACTCCAGACCGTCGTGTTAGCCACTAGACCAGCTAGCCACAATAAGATTCGTCCAACTAGGCATATTTTTACACCATAGGAAGGTTAGCATAGGCACCACTGTGACCACAAATGCAAGTTTTTACAGACGAATCTCCAGCTAGCATGGCCGTGACGAACTCTAGCTCAAGTCCCCTCACTTTTGTCAACATGACTCATGAAATCGTAATGACACGATTGCAAACAAACCATACCCCGGCCGGGATTGAACCCGCGGTCAGAGAGTCTCAAAACTCCAGACCATCACGTTAGCCACTAGACCAGCTAGCAATCGTGTCATTACGATTTCGTGAGTCATGTTGACGGCAGTGAGGGGACTTGAGCTAGAGTTCATCACGTCCACGCTAGCTGGAGATTCGTCTGTAAAAATTCGCATTTGTGGTCACAGTGGTGCCTATGCTAACCTTCCTATGGTGTAGAAATATACCTAGTTGGATGAATCTTATTGTGGCTAGCTGGTCTAGTGGCTAACGCGAGGTGCTGTGTTGTGTCGTTGTTGGGTATATAAGGGCCACTGAGAGTAAGCCGTCCATAATGGTGGTGAAGGAGTTGGTTAAATGTTCACCAACCAACTCCTCCAATGTTGATAAATTAGGTACGTGTGCAACTCTTGGGTATCTTTATTAAGGAAACGTATCCTCCAATGTTATTAGGTAAGACACATATGCAACAGTAAGGTATCCTTATTTCGAAACGTTTCGCCTACACAGCTGCTGGTTCACCACTATTATGGACGGCTTACTTTCAGTGGCCCATATATACCCAACAACAACACAACACAGCACCTCGTGACATACATAATGACTTATTTTATTCATTTAGAGTATATTCCATGTTTTTATGTTATTAATATTGTTTATTATGTCATATTAGTTGAATTGTGATAGATAAATAAACTGTAGAGTTGATATTTCTGTCATATTCTCCAACAATAAACTTGCCATCCCTCCCTCACACAAACAAAGTCTCCAATAAGAAAGGAGGAACACTGCAGTAGGCCTGTTGGCCCATACTAGGCAAGTCCTTTACAATCCTTCCCACTAAGAACATAACAATGGAAGAACACTGCAGGTCTACTGGCCCATACAAGGCAGGTCCTTATCAAAATGACCTCGACACAAAGCTACCCAAGAATTTACTCCCGTACCCAATGACAAATCAAACTCAGCTCCTCCCACTCATATATTTGTCCAATCTCTTCTTAAAGCTTGATCACCTTGATCACCGTACTGGTAAGTGTGATGTTAAATAAGAACTTAAGAAAGTAGGAACACTGCAACACCCCTGCTGGCCCATACTAGGCAGGTCCTTCACAAATCCAACCCACTAACAGAACAAATGCTACCCAAGCAATAAGTTCAGATGCAAGTCCGACTCAAATCCAACCCCTCTCACTCATGTACGTATTTATCCAGCCATAGCTTTTAGAACATAAGAAAGGAGGAACAGTGTAATAGGCCTGTTGGCCCATACTAGGCCGGTCCTTCACAAATCCAACCCACTAACAGCTGTGATTTTGTGTATAGGGCAAGGAGGAATAACATCTTGTAGGAGTGAGGAAGAGCCAGTTGTGAGTGTGGGGGAAGTTCGTGAGGCAGTAGGTAAAATGAAAGGGGGTAAGGCAGCCGGGATTGATGGGATAAAGATAGAAATGTTAAAAGCAGGTGGGGATATAGTTTTGGAGTGGTTGGTGCAATTATTTAATAAATGTATGGAAGAGGGTAAGGTACCTAGGGATTGGCAGAGAGCATGCATAGTTCCTTTGTATAAAGGCAAAGGGGACAAAAGAGAGTGCAAAAATTATAGGGGGATAAGTCTGTTGAGTATACCTGGTAAAGTGTATGGTAGAGTTATTATTGAAAGAATTAAAAGTAAGACGGAGAATAGGATAGCAGATGAACAAGGCTTTAGGAAAGGTAGGGGGTGTGTGGACCAGGTGTTTACAGTGAAACATATAAGTGAACAGTATTTAGATAAGGCTAAAGAGGTCTTTGTGGCATTTATGGATTTGGAAAAGGCGTATGACAGGGTGGATAGGGGGGCAATGTGGCAGATGTTGCAGGTGTATGGTGTAGGAGGTAGGTTACTGAAAGCAGTGAAGAGTTTTTACGAGGATAGTGAGGCTCAAGTTAGAGTATGTAGGAAAGAGGGAAATTATTTCCCAGTAAAAGTAGGCCTTAGACAAGGATGTGTGATGTCACCGTGGTTGTTTAATATATTTATAGATGGGGTTGTAAGAGAAGTAAATGCGAGGGTCTTGGCAAGAGGCATTGAGTTAAAAGATAAAGAATCACACATAAAGTGGGAGTTGTCACAGTTGTTCTTTGCTGATGACACTGTGCTCTTGGGAGATTCTGAAGAGAAGTTGCAGAGATTGGTGGATGAATTTGGTAGGGTGTGCAAAAGAAGAAAATTAAAAGTGAATGCAGGAAAGAGTAAGGTTATGAGGATAAAAATATTAGGTGATGAAAGATTGGATATCAGATTGGAGGGAGAGAGTATGGAGGAGGTGAATGTATTCAGATATTTGGGAGTGGACGTGTCAGCGGATGGGTCTATGAAGGATGAGGTGAATCATAGAATTGATGAGGGGAAAAGGGTGAACGGTGCACTTAGGAGTCTGTGGAGACAGAACTTTTGTCCTTGGAGGCAAAGAGGGGAATGTTTGAGAGTATAGTTTTACCAACGCTCTTGTGTGGGTGTGGAGCATGGGTGATGAATGTTGCAGCGAGGAGAAGGCTGGAGGCAGTGGAGATGTCATGTCTGAGGGCAATGTGTGGTGTGAATATGATGCAGAGAATTCGTAGTTTGGAAGTTAGGAGGAGGTGCGGGATTACCAAAACTGTTGTCCAGAGGGCTGAGGGAGGGTTGTTGAGGTAGCTCGGACATGTAGAGAGAATGGAGCGAAACAGAATGACTTCAAGAGTGTATCAGTCTGTAGTGGAAGGAAGGCAGGGTAGGGGTCTGCCTAGGAAAGGTTGGAGGGAGGGGGTAAAGGAAGTTTCGTGTGCGAGGGGCTTGGACTTCTAGCAGGCATGCGTGAGCGTGTTTGATAGGAGTGAATGGAGACAAATCGTTTTTAATACTTGACGTGCTGTTGGAATATGTGCAAAGTAACATTTATGAAGGGATTCAGGGAAACCGGCAGGCCGGACTTGAGTCCTGGGGATGGGAAGTACAGTGCCTGCACTCTGAAGGAGGGGTGTTAATGTTGCAGTTTAAAAACTGTGGTGTAAAGCACCCTTCTGGCAAGACAGTGATGGAGTGAATGATGGTGAAAGTTTTTCTTTTTCGGGCCACCCTGCCTTGGTGGGAATCGGCCAGTGTGTTAATAAAATAATAAAAAAATAATGTATATAATTTATTCTTTCAACGTACCAGCCGTATCTCACTGAGGTGGGGTGGCCTAAAAGGAAAAATGAAAGTTTCTCATTTTAAATTTAGTAATTTATACAATAGAAGGGGCTACTAGCCTCTTCCCCTCGGCATTTTAGTCGCCTCCTATAACACGCATGGCTTAAGGAGGAAGAATTCTGTTCCACTTCCCCATTGAGATAAGAGGAAATAAACAAGAACAAGAACTAGAAAGAAAATAGAAGAAAACCCATAGGGGTATGTATGTACATGTATATGCATGTACTTGTATGTGTAGTGTGACCTAAGTGTAAGTAGAAGTAGCAAGATGTACCTGAAATCTACATCCATACATACATACATATATATATATATCTATATATATATATATATATATATATATATATACACGCCCCAGCTCTGAGGAGCTGGATGAGATTTTCGCCTTATAATCGGTGATACACACGTAACAACATGTACCGTATATGCCACCTTTATATCAACAATGTATCTCTTAAATCTTCTGTGCCATATTATGTAATAAAATATTCCTATTGGTAAAAAAAAAAAAAAAATAGTTCAAAAGATGGGGTGGTAGGGGAAGTGGAATATTCAAATGGCTTCAGGAAGAAATCCAAATATTCTTCCTTGAAGCCTTTTTATCCACTTCTCCGAGGCTATGGGTCCCACAATTTACACCAGAGGTGGACCCCATCCTTTATATATATATATATATATATTATATATATATTATATATTTTTTTTTTTTTTTTTTTTTTTTTTTTTCAACAAGTCGGTCGTCTCCCACCGAGGCAGGGTGACCCAAAAAAGAAAGAAAATCCCCAAAAAGAAAATACTTTCATCATCATTCAACACTTTCACCACACTCACACATTATCACTGCTTTTGCAGAGGTGCTCAGAATATAACAGTTTAGAAGCATATACGTATAGAGATACACAACATATCCCTCCAAACTGCCAATATCCCAAACCCCTCCTTTAAAGTGCAGGCATTGTACTTCCCATTTCCAGGACTCAAGTCCGACTATATGAAAATAACCGGTTTCCCTGAATCCCTTCACTAAATATTACCCTGCTCACACTCCAACAGATCGTCAGGTCCCAAGTATCATTCGTCTCCATTCACTCCTATCTAACACGCTCATGCACGTTTGCTGGAAGTCCAAGCCCCTCACCCACAAAACCTCCTTTACCCCCTCTTTCCAACCCTTTCGAGGACGACCCCTACCCCTCTTTCCTTCCCCTATAGATTTATATGCTTTCCATGTCATTCTACTTTGATCCATTCACTCTAAATGACCAAACCACCTCAACAACCCCTCTTCTGCCCTCTGACTAATGCTTTTATTAACTCCACACCTTCTCCTAATTTCCACACTCCGAATTTTCTGCATAATATTTACACCACACATTGCCCTTAGACAGGACATCTCCACTGCCTCCAACCGTCTCCTCGCTGCTGCATTTACCACCCAAGCTTCACATCCATATAAGAGTGTTGGTACTACTATACTTTCATACATTCCCTTCTTTGCCTCCATAGATAACGTTTTTTGACTCCACATATACCTCAACGCACCACTCACCTTTTTTCCCTCATCAATTCTATGATTAACCTCATTATTCATAAATCCATCCGCCGACACGTCAACTCCCAAGTATCTGAAAACATTCACTTCTTCCATACTCCTCCTCCCCAATTTGATATCCAATTTTTCTTTATCTAAATCATTTGATACCCTCATCACCTTACTCTTTTCTATGTTCACTTTCAACTTTCTACCTTTACACACATTCTCAAACTCATCCACTAACCTTTGCAATTTTTCTTTAGAATCTCCCATACGCACAGTATCATCAGCAAAAAGTAACTGTGTCAATTCCCATTTTGAATTTGATTCCCCATAATTTAATCCCACCCCTCTCCCGAACACCCTAGCATTTACTTCTTTTACAACCCCATCTATAAATATATTAAACAACCATGGTGACATTACACATCCCTGTCTAAGACCTACTTTTACCGGGAAGTATTCTCCCTCTTTTCTACACACCCTAACCTGAGCCTCACTATCCTCATAAAAGCTCTTTACAGCATTTATTAACTTACCACCTATTCCATATACTTGCAACATCTGCCACATTGCTCCTCTATCCACTCTATCATATGCCTTTTCTAAATCCATAAATGCAATAAAAACTTCCCTACCTTTATCTAAATACTGTTCACATATATGCTTCAATGTAAACACTTGATCTACACATCCCCTACCCACTCTGAAACCTCCTTGTTCGTCCGCAATTCTACATTCTGTCTTACCTCTAATTCTTTCAATTATAACCCTACCGTATACTTTTCCTGGTATACTCAGTAAACTTATTCCTCTATAATTTTTACAATCTCTTTTGTCCCCTTTCCCTTTATATAAAGGGACTATACATGCTCTCCGCCAATCCCTAGGTACCTTCCCCTCTTTCAAACATTTATTAAACAAAAGTACCAACCACTCCAACACTATATCCCCTCCTGCTTTTAACATTTCTGTCATGATCCCATCAGTTCCAGCTGCTTTACCCCCTTTCATTCTACGTAATGCCTCACGTACCTCCACCACACTTACAGTCTGCTCTTCTTCACTCCTAAAAGATGGTATACCTCCCTGGCCAGTGCATGAAATTACCGCCTCCCTTTCTTCCTTAACATTTAAAAGTTCCTCAAAATATTCTCGCCATCTACCTAATACCTCCCTCTCCCCATCTACTAACTCCCCTACTCTGTTTTTAACTGACAAATCCATACTTTCCCTAGGCTTTCTTAACTTGTTTAACTCACTCCAAAATTTTTTCTTATTTTCATTAAAATTTCTTGACAGTGCCTCTCCCACTCTTTCATCTGCTCTCCTTTTGCACTCTCTCACCACTCTCTTCACCTTTCTTTTACTCTCCATATACTCTGCTCTTCTTATAGCACTTCTGCTTTGTAAAAACCTCTCGTAAGCTACCTTTTTCTCTTTTATCACACCCTTTACTTCATCATTCCACCAATCACTCCTCTTTCCTCCTGCCCCCACCCTCCTATAACCACAAACTTCTCCCCCACATTCTAATACTGCATTTTTAAAACTATTCCAACCCTCTTCAACCCCCCCACTACTCATCTTTGCACTAGCCCACCTTTCTGCCAATAGTCGCTTATATCTCGCCCTAACTTCCTCCTCCCTTAGTTTATACACTTTCACCTCCCTCTTACTTGTTGTTGCCACCTTCCTCTTTTCCCATATATATATATATATATATATATATATATATATATATATATATATATATATATATATATATATATATATATATATATATATATATATATATATATATATATATATATATATATATATATATATATATATATATATATATATATATATATATATATATATATATATATATATATATATATATATATATATATATATAAATATATATATATATCTATATATATATATATATATATATATATATATATATATATATATATATATATATATATATATATATATATATATATATATATGTATATATATATATATATATGTATATGTATATATATATATATATATATAGGGCGAAATGACAGTAGTTTGTTGGATTATGTATTGGTAGATAAAAGACTGTTGAGTAGACTTCAGGATGTACATGTTTATAGAGGGGCCACAGATATATCAGATCACTTTCTAGTTGTAGCTACACTGAGAGTAAAAGGTAGATGGGATACAAGGAGAATAGAAGCATCAGGGAAGAGAGAGGTGAAGGTTTATAAACTAAAAGAGGAGGCAGTTAGGGTAAGATATAAACAGCTATTGGAGGATAGATGGGCTAATGAGAGCATAGGCAATGGGGTCGAAGAGGTATGGGGTAGGTTTAAAAATGTAGTGTTAGAGTGTTCAGCAGAAGTTTGTGGTTACAGGAAAGTGGGTGCAGGAGGGAAGAGGAGCGATTGGTGGAATGATGATGTAAAGAGAGTAGTAAGGGAGAAAAAGTTAGCATATGAGAAGTTTTTACAAAGTAGAAGTGATGCAAGGAGGGAAGAGTATATGGAGAAAAAGAGAGAAGTTAAGAGAGTGGTGAAGCAATGTAAAAAGAGAGCAAATGAGAGAGTGGGTGAGGTGTTATCAACAAATTTTGTTGAAAATAAGAAAAAGTTTTGGAGTGAGATTAACAAGTTAAGAAAGCCTAGAGAACAAATGGATTTGTCAGTTAAAAATAGGAGAGGAGAGTTATTAAATGGAGAGTTAGAGGTATTGGGAAGATGGAAGGAATATTTTGAGGAATTGTTAAATGTTGATGAAGATAGGGAAGCTGTGATTTCGTGTATAGGGCAAGGAGGAATAACATCTTGTAGGAGTGAGGAAGAGCCAGTTGTGAGTGTGGGGGAAGTTCGTGAGGCAGTAGGTAAAATGAAAGGGGGTAAGGCAACCGGGATTGATGGGATAAAGATAGAAATGTTAAAAGCAGGTGGGGATATAGTTTTGGAGTGGTTGGTGCAATTATTTAATAAATGTATGGAAGAGGGTAAGGTACCTAGGGATTGGCAGAGAGCATGCATAGTTCCTTTGTATAAAGGCAAAGGGGATAAAAGAGAGTGCAAAAATTATAGGGGAATAAGTCTGTTGAGTGTACCTGGTAAAGTGTATGGTAGAGTTATAATTGAAAGAATTAAGAGTAAGACGGAGAATAGGATAGCAGATGAACAAGGAGGCTTTAGGAAAGGTAGGGGGTGTGTGGACCAGGTGTTTACAGTGAAACATATAAGTGAACAGTATTTAGATAAGGCTAAAGAGGTCTTTGTGGCATTTATGGATTTGGAAAAGGCGTATGACAGGGTGGATAGGGGGGCAATGTGGCAGATGTTGCAAGTGTATGGTGTAGGAGGTAGGTTACTGAAAGCAGTGAAGAGTTTTTACGAGGATAGTGAGGCTCAAGTTAGAGTATGTAGGAAAGAGGGAAATTTTTTCCCAGTAAAAGTAGGCCTTAGACAAGGATGTGTGATGTCACCGTGGTTGTTTAATATATTTATAGATGGGGTTGTAAGAGAAGTAAATGCGAGGGTCTTGGCAAGAGGCGTGGAGTTAAAAGATAAAGAATCACACACAAAGTGGGAGTTGTCACAGCTGCTCTTTGCTGATGACACTGTGCTCTTGGGAGATTCTGAAGAGAAGTTGCAGAGATTGGTGGATGAATTTGGTAGGGTGTGCAAAAGAAGAAAATTAAAGGTGAATACAGGAAAGAGTAAGGTTATGAGGATAACAAAAAGATTAGGTGATGAAAGATTGAATATCAGATTGGAGGGAGAGAGTATGGAGGAGGTGAACGTATTCAGATATTTGGGAGTGGACGTGTCAGCGGATGGGTCTATGAAAGATGAGGTGAATCATAGAATTGATGAGGGAAAAAGAGTGAGTGGTGCACTTAGGAGTCTGTGGAGACAAAGAACTTTGTCCTTGGAGGCAAAGAGGGGAATGTATGAGAGTATAGTTTTACCAACGCTCTTATATGGGTGTGAAGCGTGGGTGATGAATGTTGCAGCGAGGAGAAGGCTGGAGGCAGTGGAGATGTCATGTCTGAGGGCAATGTGTGGTGTGAATATAATGCAGAGAATTCGTAGTTTGGAAGTTAGGAGGAGGTGCGGGATTACCAAAACTGTTGTCCAGAGGGCTGAGGAAGGGTTGTTGAGGTGGTTCGGACATGTAGAGAGAATGGAGCGAAACAGAATGACTTCAAGAGTGTATCAGTCTGTAGTGGAAGGAAGGCGGGGTAGGGGTCGGCCTAGGAAGGGTTGGAGGGAGGGGGTAAAGGAGGTTTTGTGTGCGAGGGGCTTGGACTTCCAGCAGGCATGCGTGAGCGTGTTTGATAGGAGTGAATGGAGACAAATGGTTTTTAATACTTGACGTGCTGTTGGAGTGTGAGCAAAGTAACATTTATGAAGGGATTCAGGGAAACCGGCAGGCCGGACTTGAGTCCTGGAGATGGGAAGTACAGTGCCTGCACTCTGAAGGAGGGGTGTTAATGTTGCAGTTTAAAAACTGTAGTGTAAAGCACCCTTCTGGCAAGACAGTGATGGAGTGAATGATGGTGAAAGTTTTTCTTTTTCGGGCCACCCTGCCTTGGTGGGAATCGGCCGGTGTGATAATAATAAAAAAAATAAATATATATATATATACACACATACATACATACATACATACATACATACATACACATACAGACATACATACATACATACATACATACTGTGCACACTGGCCATGTAGATCCATTCTCTTAGATGTAAGCTTACCAGCTTTCTCATGCTAAATTTGAAGCTGCTAGAATTTTGGCATAATACTGCAGCACAGACACTGGACTTAGACGTAGTACTATGGCAAAGGCAGCGAAGTGGTTAATAATGAACGTAGAGAAGAGCAAGGGTTGGAGGGTCATCTGAACTGTAATGTCAATGTGCTTTTGGCAAAACTGTGATTAAGTGACTTTTTCTTCTTTATTAGGTCACCCTGGTTCAGTGGGTGATGGCTGGGTGTTAAATAATATTAATAACAGCTTTAAATAAATTTCAGAACGAGAGAGAGCTATTGAGGAAAAGCAGAGAATGGATGCAGGTCGCCGCATTGGTGTTGAGGAGACAGGCTGGAGAAGGGGTCCTTCACGAGATGAACAACGAGAAGAACCAAAAGATGAAACACCACCACCACCTCCACCTGCTGTATCAGGACACCCGGCACGTGAACCTGAAAGAGAAGGTGGTGAGCGTTCTGGCGTTTGGAGGGCTGGAGGAGGTAAATTTTTTTTTGGTTTTGATTCTGGAAAAACAATACATATGTACTTTTTTTTTCCCCTGTTAAAGAAAGTCAAGGGTCCAAAATCACTGGTGCTATATTTTGTAAAAAGTGTGTACAATCCCCCTCAACATTCACGTTTTCAACTTTCGCGGGCTTCATACATTCGTGAATTCCCAGCCGCCAAATGATATTTAAGTTTCCCGCCACCCTCATGTCCCTACTACCCTCCCTCCAACCCCTGCAACTAGCAGCCAGCCCGCCCGCCACTCAGTGTGATGAGTGTTTTGTTTGTTCATTATTTGCTATTAAACTACAGTATAAATAATGTCAACCCATTCATGACTGCATATTGTAATGGCCATTTGGACGGGTATTGGACGATGACATTATTTGTTTACTCTTGAACACAGCAAAGAATCAATCTTTTCTGCTACTGCTAATAATAACAACAATAATACATGGTGTTATTAATTTTTTTTTTTTTTTTTTTCAACAAGTCGGCCGTCTCCCACCGAGGCAGGGTGACCCAAAAAAAAGAAAGAAAATCCCCAAAAAGAAAATACTTTCATCATCATTCAACACTTTCACCACACTCGCACATTATCACTGTTTTTGCAGAGGTGCTCAGAATACAACAGTCTAGAAGCATACACATATAAAGATACACAACATATTCCTCCAAACTGCCAATATCCCAAACCCCTCCTTTAAAGTGCAGGCATTGTACTTCCCATTTCCAGGACTCAATAATAATACAATGGAACCTCAAAAATCGAACTGCTCCCAACACAACCAATTATGTAAGTGTATTGTAAGTGCTTTTATAAGTGTATTTTTGAGGGTCTGAAATGGACTAATCTTATTTACATTATTCCTGATGGGAATAAATTCATTCGGTAATATTCCTGATGGGAATAAATTCATTCGGTAAAGGCACTCAACAGCCTTCCGGACTGAAGAAAGTTCGATATTTGAGGTTCCACTGTAATACGATATAATTGAAGGAAGTTGTACAAAAATACGAGTGTTGAAGCAGTGGTAGAGGCATCGTGAGTCAATTTGGCATTATTTATGCTGGATTGAGCATTAGCCTCCATGCTCTTCCAAACATTTCACAATAATTCATTGTATTTGGTGCTTGTAGATTGAGTGCGATTGTAGTGGCAGTAGTTGAGGCAGTGGTGCTTAACCCTTTGACTGTTTCGGTGTTATATACACAGTGGACTCCCACCTTACGATGGCATCACATTACATTAAATCCACCATACGATACATTTTAACTCAAAAATTTTGCCTCACCTCGCGCTATTTGTCCGAGACGCGTCCCACGTGTGGCCTGAGCGCGCCTCAGCTGCCCCGTGGGTGCCAGTGTTTACATGCCAGCCAGTGCAGTCGCATCCACGCATACAATCGGAACATTTCATATTATCACAGCGTTTTTAGTGATTGTACCTGCTAAATAAGTCACCATGGGCCCCAAGAAAGCTTCTAGTGCCAACCCTGTGGTAAAAAAGGTGAAAATTACTATGGAAATGAAAGAGATAATTGCTAAGTACGAAAGTGGAGTGCATGTCTCGGAGCTGGCCAGGTTGTATACCAAACTCCAATCAACCATCGCTACTATCGTGGCCAGCAAAACGGCAATCAAGGAAGCTGTTCTTGCAAAAGGTGCAACTTTGTTTTCGAATAAGAGATCGCAAGTACTCGAAGATGTTGAGGGACTGTTATTGGTGTGGATACAAAAAACAGATAGCAGGAGATAGCATCTCTCAAGCAATCATATGTGAAAAGACTTGGAAGTTGCATGAGGATTTAATTAGAAAAATGCCTGCAACTAGTAGTGATGTGAGTGAATCTTAGGCCAGCAAAGGTTGGTTTGAGAGATTTAAGAATCGTAGTGGCATACATGGTGTAATAAGGCATGGTGAGACTGCCAGTTCAGACCAAAAAGCGGCTGAAAAATATGTGAAGGAATTCAAGGAGTACATAGACAGTGAAGAATTGAAGCCTGAAGAAGTGTTTAATTGTGATGAAACAGGCCTGTTTTGGAAGAAAATGCCAAACAGGACCTACATTACTCAGGAGGAAAAGGCACTCCCAGGACATAAGCCTATGGAAGACAGGCTTACTCTCTTGATGTATGCTAATGCTGATTGCAAAGTGAAGCCTTTATTGGTGTATCACTCTGAAACTCCCAGAACGTTCAGGAGAAACAATGTCCTCAAGGTTAATTTGTGTGTGCTGTGGAGGGCAAACACTAAGGCATGGGTCAATAGGGACTTTTTCTATGACTGGTTACACCATGCATTTGCCCCCACTGTGAAAAATTACCTAATGGAAAAGAAATTGGATCTTAAGTGCCTCCTGGTATTAAGCAATGCTCCTGGTCATCCTCCAGACTTGGCAGAGCGACTTTCTGGGGACATGAGCTTCATTAAGGTCGTTTTTGCCTCCTCATAACACTCCTCTCCTGCAGCCCATGGACCAGCAGGTCATTTCAAACTTCAAAAAACTCTACACAAAAGCTATGTTTCAAAAGTGCTTTGTAGTGACCTCAGACACACTATTGACTCTAAGAGAGTTTTGGAAAGATCACTTTAGTATCCTCAGTTGTGTAAACCTTATAGGTAAGGCTTTGGAGGGAGTGACTAAAAGGACCTTGAACTCTGCTTGGAAGAAACTGTGGCCAGAATGTGTAGACAAAAGGGATTTTGAAGGATTTGAGGCTAACTCTGAGAAGCGTATGCCAATTGTGGCATTGGGGAAGTCCTTGGGGTTGGAGGTTAGTGGGGAAGATGTGGAAGAGTTGATGGAGGAGGACAATGAAGAACTAACCACTGATGAGCTGCAAGATCATCTTCAACAGCAAGAGGCCACGCCTGAGGAAACTGCTTCAGAGGAGGGGAGGGAGAAATTGAAGAAGTTGTCTACTTCAAAGATTAAGGAAATGTGTGCAAAGTGGCTTGAAGTGCAAACCTTTATGGATGAAAATCACCCTCAGACAGCTATTGCAAGCTGTGCTGGCGACTATTGCAATGACAATGTTGTGAACCACTTCAGACAAATCATAAAGGAACGGGAGGTACAGGCCTCTATGGACAGATATGTTGTGCGACAGAGGTCCAGTGACTCTCAAGCTGGTCCTAGTGGCATTAAAAGAAGAAAGGAAGAAACCCCGGAAAAGAATGTGCTACCTAAAGTCCTAATGGAAGGGGATTCCCCTTCTAAACATTAACAACTTCCACACTCTCCCCTCCTCCCATCCCATCAATCATCACCAGATCTTCAATAAAGGTAAGTGTCAGTTTGTGTGTATTAAAATTAATATTTCATGTGGCAAAAAATTTTTTTTTTCATACTTTGGGGTGTCAGGAACAGATAAATTTGATTTCCATTATTTCTTATGGGGAAAATTAATTCACCTTAGGATAAGTTCAGCATACGATGAGCTCTAAGGAATGGATGAATATCGTAAGGTAGGGGCCCACTGTACAACTTACAAGCCACCGTGTTCGACGTATATACACCTACCATCTGACTTACTACCTGCTCGACTTATGACCACTCGACTTACGACCATGTTTTTTATGCCAAATTTCTGGGAAATAAACAACTATTTGTGTTGTACACAGTGTTTATCCTAAACCTTACAGTATAAAATACAGTACTAACAACATAAAAAGTAAAACATGAAATACCAAAATAAAACAATAAAATAAAGTCATTACAAAAATGTTTTGTTGATATTCAGTAGTAAAGTTCGACTTACGACCGGTTTCTCGGAACTGAATTCGGTCTTAAGTCAGATGGTAGGTGTACACTCAAAAATTCTAGTGGCTTCAAATCAAGCAGGAAAAAGCTGGTAGGCCCATATGTGAGAGAATAGGTCTGTCTGGTCATTGTGCACCATATAAAAAAAATCCTGCAGCAGGCAGTGCATAATGAGAAAAAAAAACTCCGACCGTTTTTTTGGATTAAAACGCCAACTCTGTGGTGTATTTTTGTATAGTATTTATGGTTGTATTCTTGTTTTCTTTCAAATTCAAAGTTTATTCTCTATAAGGATTACAATGCTGAGTTTACAGAATTTGGTTATTGTGTGGTTTACATGTAGTAAAATACTAATTACAGAGGCCTCTAGAACACCTAGCATGGCTAGGCATTTTGGGCTGACTTAGATTAATTCTTAACTTTAAAATATTACAAATTATGAGGTAAGTTGGTATTATGGCTAAGCGACTAAATGCTAGTTTGTGAGTTTAGCAATGTGAATGCTTTTGTTTTGGCACAATACATAGTTTCAGTATTGGAGTATCACAGGCCAACTTATGACTAGTTAGGATTCATTATTTTAAGATTGAGATTGATATTTCTATTTATGGTCAAATGGGTGAGTGAAAGTGTAAGTGTGAACCACCAGGTGGTATTCGTGTATTTAGTTGATGGGGTGTATCAGGGGGATAAGATGTTTTCTAATGGTAGTTTTGAAGGTGATGAATGTGTCTGCAGTTCTAGAGTTTTCAGGTAGGGTGTTCCAGATTTTAGGGCCTTTGACTTACATTGAAGTTTTGTAAAGGTTTAGTCGGACACGGGGAATGTCATAGAGATGTTTGTGTCTGGTGTTATGCCTGTGGGTTCTGTCACAACTATCAAGAAAGCATTTTAGGTCAAGGTTAATATTGGAATTTAAGGTCCTGTAGATGTAGATTGCACAGTAGTAAGTGTGGATGTACTGAACAGGGAGTAAGTTTAGATCTATGAAGAGTGGGGGGGGGGGGGTGTTGCCAGGGATGGGATTTAGTGATTATTCTTACTGCAGCTTTTTGTTTGGTTATTATTGGCTTTAGGTGTGTTGCTGCAGTTGATCCTCAAGCACAAATAGCATAGGTGAGGTATGGATAAATAAGTGAGTGGTATAGTGTGAGAAGGGCATTTTGCGGCACGTAGTATCGTATCTTGGAGAGGATCCCAACCGTTTTGGATACTTCTTTGGTTATGTGTTGGATATGGGTGCTGAAATTCAGGTTGTTGTTGAGGTATAGGCCTAGGAATTTGCCCTCATTATGTCTGGAAATTAGAGTGTTGTTGATCTTAATGTTAATTTGCGCAACTCCTGCTCTGCTACCAAACATAATGTAGTAGGTTTTGTCAGTGTTAAGCGTAAGTTTATTGGCTGTCATCCAAGTCGATATTTTGATCAGCTCCTCGTTAATAATGGTGTTGAGGGTGGCAAGATTAGGGTGAGAGATGACATAAGTCGTGTCGTCAGCAAAAAGAATGGGGTTCAGGTGTTGGGATACGTTTGGAAGATCATTGATGTATATGAGGAAGAGCAGGGGACCAAGGACATTTCGCTGCGGAACTCCAGTATCAAGTGGCCGTGTTGTTGATGCTGTGTCTTTAATGGTGACATACTGATACCTATTAGTAAGGTAAGATTTGAAATATGCAAGCACATGGCCTCTTATACCATAATGTTCAAGTTTATGGAGTAGGATGCTGTGGTCTACTGTGTGAAAAGCTTTTCTTAGGTCATTAAAAATTCCTAGTGGATATTCCTTATTTTCCAATGCTGTGTAAAGCAGATCTAGCATTTTTATGATTGCATCTTTAGTGCTTTTATTTTTTTCTGAATCCAAATTGGCAGGAGTTGAGTATGTTTTGTGCCGTTATAAATGAATATAGTCTCCTGTGCACGAGTTTTTCAAAGATTTTGGATAGCAATGGTAAGTTTGATATTGGCCTATAGTTGTTTAAATCTGTAGGGTCACCACATTTGATAGAATGGAAAACATATTATAGACATAGAGGTGATTTTTATTGGTTTTTACTATGAAAAGAACCTTGAAATGGAGCTCAAAGTAGGGGAAATGTTTGATTTTTGCCGATGTTCAAAAGTAAACAAGTGATGTCATTGTCCAATAAATGTCCAACTAGTCATTCTAATATGCAGTCACGAATGGGTTGACATTATTTTTACAATTATTACAGTAGTGCAGTAGTCTGCAGAACAGTAAATCTTCTATTTTTTGTTTTGAACAAAAATTCAAAATAGAGAGCAAGAGTAATATCAGAGTGGCCTGGAGACGTGACTGATGAACAAAGAAAATGTTATTTTAGAGCCAGGAATGTCTGCATTGTTCATTCTGGACCCTATTTTGAAATTGTCATATTTTTTAATTTTTGTGAAATTGGCCAAATTGCATATTTCTCACCACATTATTGGGTAGTTGAAATCGGTAGATGGGCAATTTCTTGTCCTCATTTGATAGGACAAATGTAGTTCTAAAGAAATAGCTATGAGTTTGGTCAACTGGAACAATGGAATTAGCTTAAAATAGGGCTCAAAGTGGGCAAAATCTCCAATTCGTAAATATCGCTGAGGTCGCTAACTTCGCGAGAGCATAATTCCGTAAGTTTTCCATCAAATTTCATTCTTTTGGTGTCATTACCACCAGGAAAAGATTCTCTATCATTTCATGAGAATTTTTTTTTTTTTTTTTTCTAAAATTTACCAGGAGACACCTCAAGATTTGGGGTTTCGACAGTCATGGGGTTAATAACATACATGTTATTATCATTGATAATAATAATAATAATATGATAGAACTGAAGAAGGAAATTGTACAAAAATACGAGGGTTGAAGGAGTGGTGGAGGCATCGTGAGTCAGTTGGCTTTGTTTATGCTGGAGTGAGCATTAGCCTCCGTGCTCTTCCTAACTTTTCATAATAATTCATTATGTTTGGTGCTTGTAGATTGAGTGCAACTTCCGTGGTTGAGGCAGTGGTATTTAACCTGTAAACAATCCAAACGTATATGTACGTTCTTACCGCTAGTTCCCCAGACATATATACACATTTTATTTTTCCTGCCTTCAAATTTAGTACGATTGGCCTGAGATGCCTTGTCAGCATAGAAAGGGTCTTAACACTCAGTGTGCACTGTATTAAAAAAAATCCGGGACCACTTGGCACCTTTTGGGAGCACCAGTTCAAATGAGTGCCAGCTAGAGCAGACAGCGCGGCAGACACCTGGGATTCACGGATTTCACGTAGTATTAACTCTCCCATTTTAAGAAGAAAGTGATGTTGACCCCAAGTTTAGCGGCTTTGAGGTGGATGTGGCGATAAGTGGTCGAGGAAATATAAAAAAAACCTTGATAATAACTTGTGCAATATTTGTGCAACACCCTTTCAGAATGTCTTCTAACCTATGCCCTAAGTAAAGAGAAACAATTCTGGAATGTAATACTTGTTCAGCAGGCTGACTGGCTGATTGGATAGCTGGCTGACTGGCCAGCTGCATGGCTGGCCGGCTGCTGGTGGTGTGGCTCTATCTCCGTTTGTCTGTACCTATGTCTGTCTCTGTCTATCTTTGTTTCTATCTTTGTCTCTGTCTATCTCTGTTTCACAGGTACACATAAATACAAGTATACGTAGTGTAAATTACCTAGGATAACCCAAAAAATCCAGACAAAGTGCCATACTCTGCTTGAAGATATGCGTAAACATGATGATGCAGTCTTGTGGCGCGCTCTGAGACAGAGAGCTAGACTGATAGTCAGACAGGGAGCTTGACAGACAGACAGATAGACATATTTGTGTACCAGTGAAAAAAAAACGAGGACCGACGTTCATCAAATGTCATCCCTCATCTTATATCTCATCTTATCACTTCACTGTTAAGGGTGGACTGAGGCTTGTTTTACATGCTTCAAGGGAAGAAGAAGTATTAGTAGTAGTATTAGTGGTAGTATTAGTAGTAGTAGTAGTATTACTACTATTATTATTATTCTATTCTCCCATGTGTCCAAAACATTGATGGGATGTATAAATGTTTTGCATATGTTCCAAGAAATAGTAAATGGCCAAGGCATGTGTAAATGTCCTCCTGTCAGTGTGTTCGTGACAATTTCAGTACTTAATACTAGTGTCAAAACAAAGATTGATTATGAAATGACAAAAACTACTATAAATTGTAATTCTCAGAACATAAAAATTATACAAAATAGTATGAAAAAAGAGAAAAAAAGGTATATCAGCAACACTTCTGCGAGCGACAGGACTGGAGGGTGCCATCAAGTGAGCATCTAGTGCCAACTTCTCGGCCTCATATCTCTGTAAGTACTGACTCTAATTTTTTTTTTATCCTATAACACTTAGAAAAATGTGCTCTTTATTTTCATAAATAAAAAAATAATTTTTTATTTTTCAAAATATTTGGGGCACTGGGTAGTGAACGTATATACGTATACGTTTGGATTGTTTACGGATTAATAACATACATGTTATTAAACCATAACATGTATGTATATAGTACAACATTTTATGATGTTTTCATGTATTTTATGATTGTTCATGGTTCAACAAGTTAAGGAAGCAGTATTGTATTATATTTCCCTTAAATTAAAATTCAAAGTTTATTCTCTATAAGGATTACAATGCTGAGTTTACAGAATTTGGTTATTGTGTGGTTTACATGTAGTAAAATAATTACAGAGGGTGCCACTAAAACCTAGCATGGCTAGGCATTTCAGGCAGACTTAGAATAATTCTTAACTTTAAAATATTACAAATTATGAGGTAAGTTGGTATTATGGCTAAGTGACTAAATACTAGTTTGTGAGTTTAGCAATGTGAATGCTTTTGTTTTGGCACAATACATAGTTTCAGTATTGGAGTATCACAGGCCAACTTATGACTAGTTGGGATTCATTATTTTATGATTGAGATTGATATTTCTGTTTATGGTCAAATGGGTGAGTGAGTGTAAGTGTGAACCACCAGGTGGTATTCGTGTAATTAGTTGACGGGGTGTATCAGGGAAATAAGATGTTTTCTAATGGTAGTTTTGGAGGTGATGAATGTGTCTGCAGCTCTAGAGTTTTCAGGTAGGGTGTTCCAGATTTTAGGGCCTTTGACATACATTGAATTTTTGTAAAGGTTTAGTTGGACATGGGGAATGTCATAGAGATATTTGTGTCTGGTGTTATGCCTGTGGGTTCTGTCACAACTATCAAGAAAGCATTTTAGGTCAAGGTTAATATTGGAATTTAAGGTCCTGTAGATGTAGATTGCACAGTAGTAAGTGTGGATGTACTGAACAGGGAGGAAGTTTAGATCTATGAAGAGTGGGGGGGGGTGTTGCCAGGGATGGGATTTAGTGATTATTCTTACTGCGGCTTTTTGTTGGGTTATTATTGGCTTTAGGTGTGTTGCTGCAGTTGATCCCCAAGCACAAATAGCATAGGTGAGGTATGGATAAATAAGTGGTATAGTGTGAGAAGGGCATTTTTGGCACGTAGTATCGTATCTTGGAGAGGATCCCAACCGTTTTGGATACTTTTTTGGTTATGTGTTGGATATGGATATATTGGAGCACCAAACATAAGATTTTTCAACATTTGCGAGGCTCGTGATCCCTTAACCCTCATGAATGTTGAGGGAGACCTGTTTATGCATGTGTGTGTTTGTGTGTATTTCTTTGCCTGTTTTGTATTTGTTGTGTGCATGTTTGTTTCTGTGTGTTATGCATGTTTTTTTGCACATGTTAGTAAATGGATAGATGTTAGATTATATTGGAGGTGAAGGTTCTGGAAGTATGAAGAGGAAATTTTGATAGATTAAATGTTAGTGATGATGGGGAGGCTGTGATTTCATGCATTGGGCACAAGGAGATATATAAAAATGAAGAGGACAATGAGGTGGAATTGAGGAAGGTAGGTTACGCAATGGGTAAAATGAATGGGGGTAAAGCAGATGGGGTTAAAGTGTGTTAAAAAAGATGGGGATGTAATGTTATAGTCACTGCATTTGTTCATTATATGCATGAAAAAAGGGAAGGTACAGTGCCTGCACTTTGAAGGAGGGGTTTGGGATATTGGCAGTTTAGAGGGATATGTTGTGTATCTTTATATGTGTATGCTTCTAGACTGTTGTATTCTGAGCACCTTTGCAAAAACAGTGATAATGTGCGAGTGTGGTGAAAGTGTTGAATGATGATGAAAGTATTTTCTTTTTGGGGATTTTCTTTCTTTTTTGGGTCACCCTGCCTCGGTGGGAGACGGCCGACTTGTTGAAAAAAAAAAAAAAAACCTAAGGATTGGCAGAGCATGCATAATGTGCTTGTATAAAGGACATTGTATGAAGCAATGTAAAAAGAGAGCAAATGAGAGAGTGGGTGAGATGTTATCAACAAATTTTGTTGAAAATAAGAAGTTTTGGAGTGAGATTAACAAGTTAAGAAAGCCTAGTGAACAAATGGATTTGTCAGTTAAAAATAGGAGAGGAGAGTTATTAAATGGAGAGTTAGAGTTATTGGGAAGATGGAGGGAATATTTTGAGGAATTGTTAAATGTTGATGAAGATAGGGAAGCTGTGATTTCGTGTATAGGGCAAGGAGGAACAACATCTTGTAGGAGTGAGGAAGAGCCAGTTGTGAGTGTGGGGGAAGTTCGTGAGGCAGTAGGTAAAATGAAAGGGGGTAAGGCAGCCGGGATTGATGGGATAAAGATAGAAATGTTAAAAGCAGGTGGGGATATAGATTTGGAGTGGTTGGTGCAATTATTTAATAAATGTATGGAAGAGGGTAAGGTACCTAGGGATTGGCAGAGAGCATGCATAGTTCCTTTGTATAAAGGCAAAGGGGATAAAAGAGAGTGCAAAAATTATAGGGGGATAAGTCTGTTGAGTATACCTGGTAAAGTGTATGGTAGAGTTATTATTGAAAGAATTAAGAGTAAGACGGAGAATAGGATAGCAGATGAACAAGGAGGCTTTAGGAAAGGTAGGGGGTGTGTGGACCAGGTGTTTACAGTGAAACATATAAGTGAACAGTATTTAGATAAGGCTAAAGAGGTCTTTGTGGCATTTACGGATTTGGAAAAGGCGTATGACAGGGTGGATAGGGGGGCAATGTGGCAGATGTTGCAGGTGTATGGTGTAGGAGGTAGGTTACGAAAGCAGTGAAGAGTTTTTACGAGGATAGTGAGGCTCAAGTTAGAGTATGTAGGAAAGAGGGAAATTATTTCCCAGTAAAAGTAGGCCTTAGACAAGGATGTGTGATGTCACCGTGGTTGTTTAATATATTTATAGATGGGATTGTAAGAGAAGTAAATGCGAGGGTCTTGGCAAGAGGCGTGGAGTTAAAAGATAAAGAATCACACGTGAAGTGGGAGTTGTCACAGTTGCTCTTTGCTGATGACACTGTGCTCTTGGGAGATTCTGAAGAGAAGTTGCAGAGGTTGGTGGATGAATTTGGTGGGGTGTGCAAAAGAAGAAAATTGAAAGTGAATACAGGAAAGAGTAAGGTTATGAGGATAACAAAAAGATTAGGTGATGAAAGATTGGATGTCAGATTGGAGGGAGAGAGTATGGAGGAGGTGAATGTATTCAGATATTTGGGAGTGGACGTGTCAGCGGATGGGTCTATGAAAGATGAGGTGAATCATAGAATTGATGAGGGGAAAAGGGTGAGTGGTGCACTTAGGAGTCTGTGGAGACAAAGAACTTTGTCCATGGAGGCAAAGAGGGGAATGTATGAGAGTATAGTTTTACCAACGCTCTTATATGGGTGTGAAGCATGGGTGATGAATGTTGCAGCGAGGAGAAGGCTGGAGGCAGTGGAGATGTCATGTCTGAGAGCAATGTGTGGTGTGAATATAATGCAGAGAATTCGTAGTTTGGAAGTTAGGAGGAGGTGCGGGATTACCAAAACTGTTGTCCAGAGGGCTGAGGAAGGGTTGTTGAGGTGGTTCGGACATGTAGAGAGAATGGAGCGAAACAGCATGACTTCAAGAGTGTATGAGTCTGTAGTGGAAGGAAGGCAGGGTAGGGGTCTGCCTAGGAAAGGTTGGAGGGAGGGGGTAAAGGAGGTTTTGTGTGCGAGGGGCTTGGACTTCCAGCAGGCATGCGTGAGCGTGTTTGATAGGAGTGAATGGAGACAAATGGTTTTTAATACTTGACGTGCTGTTGGAGTGTGAGCAAAGTAACATATATGAAGGGGTTCAGGGAAACCGGCAGGCCGGACTTGAGTCCTGGAGATGGGAAGTACAGTGCCTGCACTCTGAAGGAGGGGTGTTAATGTTGCAGTTTAAAAACTGTAGTGTAAAGCACCCTTCTTGCAAGACAGTGATGGAGTGAATGATGGTGAAAGTTTTTCTTTTTCGGGCCACCCTGCCTTGGTGGGAATCGGCCAGTGTGATAATAAAAATAATAATAATAAAGGAAAGGAGGATGGAGAATGTAAGAGGTTTAGGGGAATAAACCTGTTAAGTATAGCAGGTAAAGTGTACAGTAGAATTGTTATTGAAAGGGCTAAGGGTAAGACATAGTAGGTAGTAGGATGACAGAGGAGGATGGAAAAATGGTCAATCTAAGGTTACCCCCCCCCCCCCATCCCAAAATATGGCATATATATCTTACCCTTCAAAAAATTTCAAGGTTTTCTAAGTATTGTACTTTTGTGCATCCAGCCGCTTTTCTTCGTAAAACAACTGTAAAGCTTTCATATCCATTAATACTATACAGTATATACCATTCATTACCACTTTGGAGTAAACATTTCTACTCTTTAATAATTATTCAACTCCAAATCCTAATCTACATAAAGAATTAATTCAATTTCTTTCACACCTCTGAATCTAAGATAAGGTTAATGCAGTGTGGTAGTAGAAATAAATGAATTCTGCGTTCTAGAGCAATGTTTCTGTATTGGTTTACCAAACTACCTATAGGGCCTTGCTTGTTTAGCCTGAGCACAGCCTCCACATGGGCTGTGGCCCACTGTTTTGAGAAACCCTGTGCTAGAGCTTCATTATAATTGTTGAGAGCATGTCTTTCAGAGAGTAGATTTATTATTGATCTTCAGAATAGGTTAGTCATGTCAGATTTATATAATATACTGTACTTGATGTTACTGCGATTCATGGGATATTTTCCCCTCATTTTTTTATTGCTTGTTTAACAGTATTGGTAATAAACTATTCTAGATTACCCAAAGATGCACAAGTGTGAAATATAGGTGAAGAAGGAACCTTCTCTCTCTGACAGTTCCTAAGCTACAGCTTTTGGTAAGCTGTAATTAAATCATAATTCTTCAGGCTTACATTGTTAATAGAAAGTCATCTTTATTTACAGAAAAATTATCTGTCTTCTAAATATTTCAGGTGGCTGGCGAGAGAAGGAACGTGAAAAGTTGGATGTATGGCGCCGCAAAGATGACGATGCTGATCGAGAGCCGGTACCGGAACCTAGAGACCGTGGGAATCGTGATATCAGACAAGATGAGCCACCACCACCACCCAGGGACAGAGGAAATCGTGATATCAGGAGAGATGAACCTCCAAAAGATTTGCGTCGTGATCGTGAAGACAGGGTTGGTTTTGGCAGAGACAGGGAAGAACGTGGTGGTGGTTTGGGCAGAGAGAGAGAAGAGCGTGGCTTTGGAAGGGATAGAGATGATCGATTTGGCAGAGACCGTGAAGATCGTGGTGGATTTAGTAGAGAGAGAGATGATCGGTTTGGCAGCAGAGATGAAAGAGGCACTTTTGGAAGCAGAGATGATAGGTAAAGAACTTTTATTTTTCATATAATATTCCTATAAGTATAACCAGTATAGTTTTCTCAGGCAAATTAATTCAATTTTTAACCTGATCCAATTCTTGAAGAATAACCATACAAATTTTGTGGCTGATTAAGAGTGAACAAATGTGTGGTGTGTTGACTAGTACAAATGCTGATCTAGTAATGTTATTTAATGTAAAATATAATGACTATAGTAGTAATGGTCTTGTTAATAAAGGTGATGCACATAATGCAGTGAAGCATTTATTAAAGATACAATGTTATATCCACATGTAGGGTTTATTAAGTACACTGGGTGAAATGTACCAATAATGACTTCATTACACTCTTTTTACCAGTGGTAGTCTTCATCAATAATTACTGTAAATTAAGTCCTGACTAATTGCAGACAATGCATAAGATGTGTGATACTGTTTATTTTTAAAGGGATGGAGGTGATTGGCGCCGTGGGCCATCACGTTCTGAAAGAGACTTCGGCCGTAGTGACCGGGACTTCAACAGAGGTGAACGTTCAGAGAGAGGTTTTGGCCGTGATAGAGATTTTGGTAGCAGCAGAGGAGACAGGGACTTTGGTGGTAGGGACCGTGACTTTGGCAGTCGTGGAGACCGTGACTTTGGTGGCCGTCGTGAATTAGACCGTGATCGGGATCGCGGTTTTGGTGGCCGTCGCATGGATCTTGATGATCGGCGAGGTGGTGACCGTGGTCCAACCCGTGCTGATGAAGGAGGATCTTGGCGCTCTGCTGCCCCTCCTCCACCAAGAGAGAGGTAAGAAAAATTAAAGATGTATTAACTGGTCATGGGAGGCAGGTTGTGGTAAAATACTTGTAAAAGAATTTTAATCCATTTTCCTTTTCATAATAAAGATGGGCTATTCTTATTAAATGGTCATGTTGCATGCTTTGAATCTTTAATTTCATTAATGTTTACTGTTTACAGCATTTAGTAATTTACTACCTATTCCATATACAGTGGACCCCCGCATAACGCTATTAATCCGAGTTTTTCATAGAGTCAAGTTTTTTTTTTTTTTTAAATATATGAAGTATTCGATGTTATGTGAAATTATCGTTATGCGAATTAATTTTCCCCATAAGAAATAATGGAAATCAAATTAATCCGTGCAAGACACCCAAAAGTATGAAAAAAAAAAATTTTTACCACATGAAATATTAATTTTAATACACACAAACTTAAGAAAACATGCACAGTTACATGACACTTACCTTTATTGAAGATGTGGTGATGATTGATGGGATGGGAGGAGGGGAGACTGGATGGTTTTAGTGTTTAGAAGGGGAATCCCCTTCCATTAGGACTTGAGGTGTCAAGTCCTTTTCCGGGGTTGCTTCCCTTCTTCTTTTAATGCCACTAGGACCAGCTTCAGAGTCACTGGACTTCTGTCGCACAACATATCTGTCCCTAGTGGCCTGTACCTCTCGTTCCTTTATGACTTTCCTGAAGTGTTTCACAACAGTGTCAGTGTAATAGTCACCAGCATGGCTTGCAATAGCTGTCTGAGGGTGATTTTCATCCATGAAGGTTTGCACTTCAAGCCACTTTGCAGAGATTTCCTTAATCTTTGAAGTAGGCAACTTCTTCAATTTCTCTCTCCCCTCCTCCGAAGCAATTTCCTCAGGTGTGGCCTCTTGCTGTTGAAGTTGATCTAGCAGCTCATCAGTGGTTAGCTCTTCATTGTCCTCCTCCACCAACTCTTCCACATCCTCCCCACTAACCTCCAACCCCAAGGACTTCCCCAATGCCACAGTTGATTCCTCACCTGGCATACTCCTCTCAGGGTTAGCCTCAAATCCTTCAAAATCCCTTTGGTCTACACATTCTGGCCACAGTTTCTTCCAAGCAGAGTTCAAGGTCCTTTTAGTCACTCTCTCCCAAGCCTTACCTATAAGGTTTTCACAATTGAGGATATTAAAGTGATCTCTCCAAAACTCTCAGTCAATTGAGTTTCTGAGGTCACTACAAAGCACCTTTCAAACAGAGCTTTTGTGTACAGTTTTTTGAAGTTTGCAATAACCTGCTGGTCCATGGGCTGCAGGAGAGGAGTGGTATTAGGAGGCAAAAACTTCACCTTAATGAAGCTCATGTCCCCACAGAGTTGCTCTGCCAAGTCTGTAGGATGACCAGGGGCATTGTCTAACACCAGGAGGCACTTAAGTTCTAATTTCTTTTCAGTTAGGTAATTTTTCACAGTGGGGGCAAATGCTTGGTGTAACCAGTCATAGAAAAAGTCCCTAGTGACCCATGCCTTATTGTTTCCCCTCCACAGCACACACAAATTAGCCTTGAGGGTATTCTTTTGCCTGAACGCTCTGGGAGTTTCAGAGTGATACACTAATAAAGGCTTCACTTTGCAATCACCGCTAGCATTGGCGCACACAAGAAGAGTAAGCCTGCCTTTCATAGGCTTATGTCCTGGGAGTGCCTTTTCCTCCTGAGTAATGTAGGTCCTGCTTCGCATTTTCTTTCAAAACAGGCCTGTTTCATCACAATTAAACACTTGTTCAGGTTTCAGTCCTTCACTGTCTATGTACTCCTTGAATTCATGCACATATTTTTCAGCTGCTTTTTGGTCTGAACTGGCAGCCTCACCATGCCTTATCACACTATGTATGCCACTACGATTCTTAAATCTCTCAAACCAACTTTTGCTGGCCTTAAATTCACTCGCATCACAACTAGTTGCAGGCATTTTTCTAATTAAATCCTCATGCAGCTTCCTAGCCTTTTCACTTCTGATCGCTTGAGAGATGCTATCACCTGCTATCTGTTTTTCATTTATCCACACCAATAACAGTCTCTCAACATCTTCTATCACTTGCGATCTCTGTTTCGAAAGCACAGTTAAACCTTTGGCAAGAACAGCTTCCTTGATTGCCGTTTTCTTGGACACAATAGTAGCGATGGTTGATTGGGGTTTACTATACAACCTGGCCAGCTCGGAGGCACGCACTCCACTTTCATACTTAGCAATGATCTCTTTCTTCATCTCCATAGTAATTCTCAACCTTATTCCTGTAGGGTTGGCACTAGAAGCTTTCTTGGGGCCCATGGTCACTTATTTTTCAGGTGAAATCACTATAAAAAGGCTGTAATAATACGAAATGTTCCGATTGTGTGCTTGAATGTTACCGCGGAGGCTGGGTTGTAAACAATGCCACTGGCAGAACAAGCGAGGCTGGCTCAGGCCGCATGGACGCGTCTCGGACGAATCGCGTTGAGCGAATTTTTTAGCGCTATGCGAGGCAAAATTTTAGCTATAAAATGTATCGCTATGCGGATTTAATGCTATGCGATGCCAACGTTATGCGGGGGTCCACTGTATTCGCAACATCTGCCACATTGCTCCTCTATCCACTCTATCATATGCCTTTTCTAATTCTATAAAATGCAATGAAAACTTCCCTACCTTTATCTAAATACTGTTCACACATCTGCTTCAATGTAAACACTTGATCTTCACATCCCCTACCCACTCTAAAGCCTCCTTGCTCATCTGCAATCCTACTCTCTTTTATATCTCTAATTCTTTCAATAATAACCACACTGTACACTTTTCCTGGTATACTCAGTAAACTTCTTTTTTCAACAAACTGGCCGTATCCCACCAAGGCAGGGTGGCCCGAGAAGAAAAAACGAAACTTTCCCTTCTTAAATTTAGTAATTTATACAGAAGGGGTTACTAGCCCCCTTGCTTCCGGCATTTTAGTCTCCTCTTAAAACACGCATGGCTTACAGAGGAAGAATTCTGTTCCACTTCCCCATGGAGGTAAGAGGAAATAAACAAGAACAAGAACTAGAAAGAAACTAGAAGAAAACCCAGAGGGGTGTGTGTATATATGCTTGTACATGTATGTGAAGTGTGACCCAAGTGTAAGTAGAAGTAGCAAGACTTACCTGAAATCTTGCATGTGTATGAGACAGAATAAAGACACACCAGCAATCCTACCATCGTGTAAAACAATTACAGGCTTCAGTATTACACTTGCTTGGCAGGACGGTAGTATCTCCCTGGGCGGTTGCTGTCTACCAACCTACTACGTAGAACTAAGTAAACTTATTCCCCTATAATTTTTGCGATCTCTTTTGTCCCCCTTCCCTTTATATTAAGGAACTATACATGGGATTAGGTCAGGGGTTTCAAATAGAGTTAGAGCTAAAGGAGTAGTAGCAATAATGTTGAAGGATAAGCTATGGCAGGAAAAGAGGGACTACAAATGTATAAATTCAATGATTATTTTTTTATTATTATCACACTGGCCGATTCCCACCAAGGCAGGGTGGCCCGAAAAAGAAAAACTTTCACCATCATTCACTCCATCACTGTCTTGCCAGAAGGGTGCTTTCCACTACAGTTTTTGAACTGCAACATTAACACCCCTCCTTCAGAGTGCAGGCACTGTACTTCCCATCACCAGGACTCAAGTCCGGCCTGCCGGTTTCCCTGAATCCCTTCATAAATGTTACTTTGCTCACACTCCAACAGCACGTCAAGTATTAAAAACCATTTGTCTCCATTCACTCCTATCAAACACGCTCACGCATGCCTGCTGGAAGTCCAAGCCCCTCGCACACAAAACCTCCTTTACCCCCTCCCTCCAACCTTTCCTAGGCCGACCCCTACCCCGCCTTCCTTCCACTACAGACTGATATACTCTTGAAGTCATTCTGTTTCGCTCCATTCTCTCTACATGTCCGAACCACCTCAACAACCCTTCCTCAGCCCTCTGGACAACAGTTTTGGTAATCCCGCACGTCCTTCTAACTTCCAAACTACGAATTCTCTGCATTATATTCACACCACACATTGCCCTCAGACATGACATCTCCACTGCCTCCAGCCTTCTCCTCGCTGCAACATTCATCACCCACGCTTCACACCCATATAAGAGCGTTGGTAAAACTATACTCATACATTCCCCTCTTTGCCTCCAAGGACAAAGTTCTTTGTCTCCACAGACTCCGAAGTGCACCACTTACTCTTTTTCCCTCATCAATTCTATGATTCACCTCATCTTTCATAGACCCATCCGCTGACACGTCCACTCCCAAATATCTGAATACGTTCACCTCCTCCATACTCTCTCCCTCCAATCTGATATCCAATCTTTCATCACATAATCTTTTTGTTATCCTCATAACCTTACTCTTTCCTGTATTCACCTTTAATTTTCTTCTTTTGCACACCCTACCAAATTCATCCACCAATCTCTGCAACTTCTCTTCAGAATCTCCCAAGAGCACAGTGTCATCAGCAAAGAGCAGCTGTGACAACTCCCACTTTGTGTGTGATTCTTTATCTTTTAACTCCACGCCTCTTGCCAAGACCCTCGCATTTACTTCTCTTACAACCCCATCTATAAATATATTAAACAACCACGGTGACATCACACATACTTGTCTAAGGCCTACTTTTACTGGGAAAAAATTTCCCTCTTTCCTACATACTCTAACTTGAGCCTCACTATCCTCGTAAAAACTCTTCACTGCTTTCAGTAACCTACCTCCTACACCATACACTTGCAACATCTGCCACATTGCCCCCCTATCCACCCTGTCATACGCCTTTTCCAAATCCATAAATGCCACAAAGACCTCTTTAGCCTTATCTAAATACTGTTCACTTATATGTTTCACTGTAAACACCAGGTCCACACACCCCCTACCTTTCCTAAAGCCTCCTTGTTTATCTGCTATCCTATTCTCCGTCTTAATCTTAATTCTTTCAATTATAACTCTACCATACACTTTACCAAGTATACTCAACAGACTTATCCCCCTATAATTTTTGCACTCTCTTTTATCCCCTTTGCCTTTATACAAAGGAACTATGCATGCTCTCTGCCAACCACTCCAAAACTATATCCCCACCTGCTTTTAACATTTCTATCTTTATCCCATCAATCCCGGCTGCCTTACCCCCTTTCATTTTACCTACTGCCTCACAAACCTCCCCCACACTCACAACTGGCTCTTCCTCACTCCTACAAGATGTTATTCCTCCTTGCCCCATACACGTAATCACAGCTTCCCTATCTTCATCAACATTTAACAATTCCTCAAAATATTCCCTCCATCTTCCCAATACCTCTAACTCTCCATTTAATAACTCTCCTCTCCTATTTTTAACTGACAAATCCATTTGTTCTCTAGGCTTTCTTAACTTGTTAATCTCACTCCAAAACTTTTTCTTATTTTCAACAAAATTTGTTGATAACATCTCACCCACTCTCTCATTTTCTCTCTTTTTACATTGCTTCACCACTCTCTTAACCTCTCTCTTTTTCTCCATATACTCTTCCCTCCTTGCATCATTTCTACTTTGTAAAAACTTCTCATATGCTAACTTTTTCTCCCTTACTACTCTCTTTACATCATCATTCCACCAATCGCTCCTCTTCCCTCCTGCACCCACTTTCCTGTAACCACAAACTTCTGCTGAAAACACTAACACTACATTTTTAAACCTACCCCATACCTCTTCGACCCCATTGCCTATGCTCTCATTAGCCCATCTATCATCCAATAGCTGTTTATATCTTACCCTAACTGCCTCCTCTTTTAGTTTATAAACCTTCACCTCTCTCTTCCCTGATGCTTCTATTCTCCTTGTATCCCATCTACCTTTTACTCTCAGTGTAGCTACAACTAGAAAGTGATCTGATATATCTGTGGCCCCTCTATAAACATGTACATCCTGAAGTCTACTCAACAGTCTTTTATCTACCAATACATAATCCAACAAACTACTGTCATTTTGCCCTACATCATATCTTGTATACTTATTTATCCTCTTTTTCTTAAAATATGTATTACCTATAACTAAACCCCTTTCTATACAAAGTTCAATCAAAGGGCTCCCATTATCATTTACACCTGGCACCCCAAACTTACCTACCACACCCTCTCTAAACGTTTCTCCTACTTTAGCATTCAGGTCCCCTACCACAATTAGTCTCTCACTTGGTTCAAAGGCTCCTATACATTCACTTAACATCTCCCAAAATCTCTCTCTCTCTCTCCTCTGCATTCCTCTCTTCTCCAGGTGCATACACGCTTATTATGACCCACTTCTCGCATCCAACCTTTACTTTAATCCACATAATTCTTGAATTTACACATTCATATTCTCTTTTCTCCTTCCATAACTGATCATTTAACATTACTGCTACCCCTTCCTTTGCTCTAACTCTCTCAGATACTCCAGATTTAATCCCATTTATTTCCCCCCACTGAAACTCTCCTACCCCCTTCAGCTTTGTTTCGCTTAGGGCCAGGACATCCAACTTCTTTTCATTCATAACATCAGCAATCATCTGTTTCTTGTCATCCTTGTCATTCAAGGATTATGTGGAGTAAAATAAAGATTGGATGTGAAAAGTGGGTTATAGTAAGCGTGTATGCACCTGGAGAAGAGAGAAGTGTAGAGGAGAGAGAGAGATTCTGGGAAATGTTGAGTGAATGCGTGGGGACTTTTGAATCAAGTGTGAGAGTAATGGTGGTTGGGGATTTCAATGCTAAAGTGGGTAAAAATGTTATAGAGGGAGTAGTAGGTAAATTTGGGATGCCAGGGGTAAATGTAAATGGGGAGCCTTTAATTGAGCTATGTGTAGAAAGAAATTTGGTAATAAGTAATACATATTTTATGAAAAAGAAGATAAATAAATATACAAGGTATGATGTAGCACGTAATGAAAGTAGTTTGTTAGATTATGTATTGGTGGATAAAAGGTTTATGGGTAGGCTCCAGGATGTACATGTATATAGAGGGGCAACTGATATATCGGATCATTATTTAGTTGTAGCTACAGTTAGAGTAAGAGGTAAATGGGAAAAGAGGAAGGTGGCAACAACAAGTAAGAGGGAGGTGAAAGTGTATAAACTAAGGGAGGAGGAAGTTCGGGCGAGATATAAGCGACTATTGGCAGAAAGGTGGGCTACTGCAAAGATGAGTAGTGGGGGGGGTTGAAGAGGGTTGGAATAGTTTTAATAATGCAGTATTAGAATGTGGGGCAGAAGTTTGTGGTTATAGGAGGGTGGGGGCAGGAGGAAAGAGGAGTGATTGGTGGAATGATGAAGTAAAGGGTGTGATAAAAGAGAAAAAGGTAGCTTACGAGAGGTTTTTACAAAGCAGAAGTGTTACAAGAAGAGCAGAGTATATGGAGAGTAAAAGAAAGGTGAAGAGAGTGGTGAGAGAGTGCAAAAGGAGAGCAGATGAAAGAGTGGGAGAGGCACTGTCAAGAAATTTTAATGAAAATAAGAAAAAATTTTGGAGTGAGTTAAACAAGTTAAGAAAGCCTGGGGAAAGTATGGATTTGTCAGTTAAAAACAGAGTAGGGGAGTTAGTAGATGGGGAGAGGGAGATATTAGGTAGATGGAGAGAATATTTTGAGGAACTTTTAAATGTTGAGGAAGAAAGGGAGGTGGTAATTTCATGCACTGGCCAGGGAGGTATACCATCTTCTAGGAGTGAAGAAGAGCAGAATGTAAGTGTGGTGGAGGTACGTGAGGCATTACGTAGAATGAAAGGGGGTAAAGCAGCTGGAACTGATGGGATCATGACATAAATGTTAAAAGCAGGGGGGATATAGTGTTGGAGTGGTTGGTACTTTTGTTTAATAAATGTATGAAAGAGGGGAAGGTACCTAGGGATTGGCGGAGAACATGTATAGTCCCTTTATATAAAGGGAAAGGGGACAAAAGAGATGGTAAAAATTATAGAGGAATAAGTTTACTGAGTATACCAGGAAAAGTATACGGTAGGGTTATAATTGAAAGAATTAGAGGTAAGACAGAATGTAGGATTGCGGATGAGCAGGGAGGCTTCAGAGTGGGTAGGGGATGTGTAGATCAAGTGTTTACATTGAAGCATATATGTGAACAGTATTTAGATAAAGGTAGGGAAGTTTTTATTGCATTTATGGATTTAGAAAAGGCATATGATAGAGCGGATAGAGCAGCAATGTGGCAGATGTTGCAAGTATATGGAATAGGTGGTAAGTTACTAAATGCTGTAAAGAGCTTTTATGAGGATAGTGAGGCTCAGGTTAGGGTGTGTAGAAGAGAGGGAGAATACTTCCCGGTAAAAGTAATTCTTAGACAGGGATGTGTAATGTCACCATGGTTGTTTAATATATTTATAGATGGGGTTGTAAAAGAAGTAAATGCTAGGGTGTTTGGGAGAGGGGTGGGATTAAATTATGGGGAATCAAATTCAAAATGGGAATTGACAGTTACTTTTTGCTGATGATACTGTGCTTATGGGAGATTCTAAAGAAAAATTGCAAAGGTTAGTGGATGAGTTTGGGAATGTGTGTAAAGGTAAAAAGTTGAAAGTGAACATAGAAAAGAGTAAGGTGATGAGGGTATCAAATGATTTAGATAAAGAAAAATTGGATATCAAATTGGGGAGGAGGAGTATGGAAGAAGTGAATGTTTTCAGATACTTGGGAGTTGACGTGTCGGCGGATGGATTTATGAAGGATGAGGTTAATCATAGAATTGATGAGGGAAAAAAGGTGAGTGGTGCGTTGAGGTATATGTGGAGTCAAAAAACGTTATCTATGGAGGCAAAGAAGGGAATGTATGAAAGTATAGTAGTACCAACACTCTTATATGGATGTGAAGCTTGGGTGGTAAATGCAGCAGCGAGGAGATGGTTCGAGGCAGTGGAGATGTCCTGTCTAAGGGCAATGTGTGGTGTAAATATTATGCAGAAAATTCGGAGTGTGGAAATTAGGAGAAGGTGTGGAGTTAATATAAGCATTAGTCAGAGGGCAGAAGAGGGGTTGTTGAGGTGGTTTGGTTATTTAGAGAGAATGGATCAAAGTAGAATGACATGGAAAGCATTTAAATCTATAGGGGAAGGAAGGAGGGGTAGGGGTCGTCCTCGAAAGGGTTGGAAAGAGGGGGTAAAGGAGGTTTTGTGGGCTAGGGGCTTGGATTTCCAGCAAGCGTACATGAGCGTGTTAGGAGTGGATGGAGGTGAATGATACTTGGGACCTGACGATCTGTTGGAGTGTGAGCAGGGTAATATTTAGTGAAGGGATTCAGGGACACCGGTTATGTTCATATAGTCGGACTTGAGTCCTGGAAATGGGAAGTACAATGCCTGCACTTTAAAGGAGGGGTTTGGGATATTGGCAGTTTGGAGGGATATGTTGTGTATCTTTATACGTATATGCTTCTAAGCTGTTGTATTCTGAGCACCTCTGCAAAAGCAGTGATAATGTGTGAGTGTGGTGAAAGTGTTGAATGATGATAAAAGTATTTTCTTTTTGGGGATTTTTTTTCTTTTTTGGGTCACCCTGCCTCGGTGGGAGACGGCCGACTTGTCGAAAAAAAAAAAATACATGCTCTCTGCCAATCCCTAGGTACCCTCCCCTCTATTATACACTTTTTTTTTTTTTTTTTTTTTTAACAAGTAGGTCGTCTCCCACCGAGGCAGGGTGACCCAAAAAAGAAAGAAAGAAAATCCCCAAAAAGAAAATACTTTCATCATCATTCAACACTTTCACCACACTCACACATTATCACTGCTTTTGCAGAGGTGCTCAGAACACCACAGTTTAGAAGCATATACGTATAAAGATACACAACATATCCCTCCAAACTGCCAATATCCCAAACCCCTCCTTTAAAGTGCATGCATTGTACTTCCCATTTCCAGGACTCAAGTCCGACTATATGAAAATAACCGGTTTCCCTGAATCCCTTCACTAAATACAGTGGACCCCCGCATAACGATCACCTCCGAATACGACCAATTATGTAAGTGCATTTGTACGTGTATGTTTGGGGGTCTGAAATGGACTAATCTACTTCACAATATTCCTTATGGGAACAAATTCGGTCAGTACTGGCACCTGAACATACTTCTGGAGTGAAAAAATATCATTAACCGGGGGTCCACTGTATTACCCTGCTCACACTCCAACAGATCGTCAGGTCCCAAGTATCATTCGTCTCCATTCACTCCTATCTAACACGCTCATTCACGCTTGCTGGAAGTCCAAGCCTCTCGCCCACAAAACCTCCTTCACCCCCTCTTTCCAACCCTTTCGAGGACGACCCCTACCCCTCTTTCCTTCCCCTATAGATTTATATGCTTTCCATGTCATTCTACTTTGATCCATTCTCTCTAAATGACCAAACCACCTCAACAACCCCTGTTATGCCCTCTGACTGATGCTTTTATTAACTCCACACCTTTTCCTAATTTCCACACTCTGAATTTTCTGCATAATATTTACACCACACATTGCCCTTAAACAGGACATCTCCACTGCCGCCAACCGTCTCCTCGCTGCTGCATTTACCACCCAAGCTTCACATCCATATAAGAGTGTTGGTACTACTATACTTTCATACATTCCCTTCTTTGCCTCCATAGATAAGGTTTTTTAACTCCACATATACCTCAACACACCACTCGCCTTTTTTCCCTCATCAATTCTATGATTAACCTCATCCTTCATAAATCCATCCGCCGACACGTCAACTCCCAAGTATCTGAAAACATTCACTTCTTCCATACTCCTCCTCCCCAATTTGATATCCAATTTTTCTTTATCTAAATCATTTGATTCCTTCATCACCTTACTCTTTTCTATGTTCACTTTCAACTTTCTACCTTTACACACATTCTCAAACTCATCCACTAACCTTTGCAATTGTTCTTTAGAATCTCCCATAAGCACAGTATCATCAGCAAAAAGTAACTGTGTCAATTCCCATTTTGAATTTGATTCCCCATAATTTAATCCCACCCCTCTCCCGAACACCCTAGCATTTACTTCTTTTACAACCCCATCTATAAATATAATAAACAACCATGGTGACATTACACATCCCTGTCTAGGACCTACTTTTACTGTGAAGTATTCTCCCTCTCTTCTACACACCCTAACCTGAGCCTCACTATCCTCATAAAAGCTCTTTACAGCATTTAGTAACTTACCACCTATTCCATATACTTGCAACATCTGCCACATTGCTCCTCTATCCACTCTATCATATGCCTTTTCTAAATCCATAAATGCAATAAAAACTTCCCTACCTTTATCTAAATACTGTTCACATATATGCTTCAATGTAAACACTTGATCTACACATCCCCTACCCACTCTGAAACCTCCTTGCTCATCCGCAATTCTACATTCTGTCTTACCTCTAATTCTTTCAATTATAACTCTACCGTATACTTTTCCTGGTATACTCAGTAAACTTATTCCTCTATAATTTTTACAATCTCTTTTGTCCCCTTTCCCTTTATATAAAGGGACTATACATGCTCTCCGCCAATCCCTAGGTACCTTCCCCTCTTTCATACATTTATTAAACAAAAGTACCAACCACTCCAACACTATATCCCCCCTGCTTTTAACATTTCTGTCATGATCCCATCAGTTCCAGCTGCTTTACCCCCTTTCATTCTACGTAATGCCTCACATACCTCCACCACACTTACATTCTGCTCTTCTTCACTCCTAAAAGATGGTATACCTCCCTGGCCAGTGCATGAAATTACCGCCTCCCTTTCTTCCTCAATATTTAAAAGTTCCTCAAAATATTCTCGCCATCTACGTAATACCTCCCTCTCCCCATCTACTAACTCCCCTACTCTGTTTTTAACGGACAAATCCATACTTTCCCTAGGCTTTCTTAACTTGTTTATCTCCAAAAATTTTTTCTTATTTTCATTAAAATTTCTTGACAGTGCTTCTCCCACTCTTTCATCTGCTCTCCTTTTGCACTCTCTCACCACTCCTCACCTTTCTTTTACTCTCCATATACTCTGCTCTTCTTATAACACTTCTGCTTTGTTAAAACCTCTCGTAAGCTACCTTTTTCTCTTTTATCACACCCTTTACTTTATCATTCCACCAATCACTCCTCTTTCCTCCTGCCCCCACCCTCCTATAACCACAAACTTCTGCCTCACATTCTAATACTGCATTTTTAAAACTATTCCAACCCTCTTCAACCCCCCCACTACTCATCTTTGCAGTAGCCCACCTTTCTGCCAATAGTCGCTTATATCTCGCCCGAACTTCCTCCTCCCTTAGTTTATACACTTTCACCTCCCTCTTACTTGTTGTTGCCACCTTCCTCTTTTCCCATCTACCTCTTACTCTAACTGTAGCTACAACTAAATAATGATCCGATATACCACTCCAACACTATATATCCCCCTGCTTTTAACATTTTTGTCATGATCCTGTCAGTTCCAGCTGCCTTACCCCCTTTCATTCTATGTAATACCTTCCCCCCCCCCCCACTCATCCTAAAAGATGTTATACCTCCCTGGTTATTGCATGAAATTACCGCCTCCCTTTCTTCATCGACATTTAGAAGTTTCTCGAAATATTCCCGCCATCTACCCAATACCTCCAGCTCCCCATCTACTAACTCCCCTACTCTGTTTTTGACTGTCAAATCCATTTGTTCCCTAGGCTTTCTTAACTTGTTTATCTCCAAAAATTTTTCTTATTTTCATCAAAATGTCTTGACAGTGCCTCCCACTCTATCATTTGCTCTCCTTTTTCACTCTCTTACCACTCTCCTCCTTTCTTATACTCTCCATATACAGCAGGGTCCCACTTATAAGGCAGGTTAGGTTCCAGGCTGTCGCCGGAAAGCAGACATCGCCGGAAGGCAGAACACCATTTTTTTCCATTTATAAATGCATATAAATGCCAGACAACAAGTTTACACTAAATTATATTAAGTTAGTAATTGAACCAGGCATTAAAAACACACAAAGTAAAATACATTCACAGTAAATTCATTACTTATCGTAAAGTATTTGTAATTTTAATGTAGGGAGAGAGGCGAGTAGTACTTATTTGTAGGAAGTCGGGTGCATGTAGCCCAGGTGTAGGTAGCACTGGCTCCCCGTCTCATACTTAATATATTTAAAACATCCCAGAGAGGTAAAATACACATACAGTACACTCATTATTTACCTTAAAATATGTGTAGTCTTAATATAGGCAGAGTGGTGAGTAGTATTTATTTGTAGGTAGCCGGTAGGTGTAGCCCGCCTGGGCTACACCTACCGGCTACCTACACTGGCCCAGAGCCATATTATTAACATAGACATGGCTTGTTCACTGAATTTAATCATTTCTAACAACTAACTTTAGATGCCATCATAAACGAAGGGAGAAGTAATGAATAATTCATGCCGAAAATTGTAAACAAAAGCAGAGTGAGGGAGTGGCTGGGCCAAACGCAGATTCATACACGTTTTCTCTGATGGCTGAGCAGAGAAAACGTAATGTTGTCCCTCCACCCGGCTACCACACAGCTCCACAAGTGTTATTATCAGAGCACACACAAAATATGCAATAAATGCCAGACAACAAGTTTACACTAACTTATATTAAGTTAGCAGTAGAAATAGACATTAAAAACACAATAAAAGATAAGATGCACACAGAGTACACTTATTACTTACCTTAAAATATTAATATTAATGTGTGAGAGGTGAGTGGCAGGGTGTTTATTGAATAAAATCAGAATGGCACACCATCATCCTCTAACTTGGCACTTAAAGCAAGTCTTACGACTTCTCTTTTTATCACAGCTAACCTTAGACGCCATCGTCAATGAGAGCCAACTAGTTAACCCTTTGAGGGTCGACAGGCCCTCTCCGAAACTCGTTCTCAGGGTCGGCCAAATTTAAAAAAAAAAAAAAATTATTTTCTCTTATGAAAAGATAGAGAATCTTTTCCCGATCATAACGACACCAAAAGTTTGAAATTTGATATAAAACTTACGGAATTATGCTCTCGCAAAGTTAGCGGTCTCGGCGATGTTTACGCATCGGCGATTTTGCCCACTTTGAGCCCCATTTTCGGCCAATTTCACTGTTCTAGTCGACAAAAAACATGAATATTTCGCTAGAACTCCATTTTTTCTATCGAATGGGTGCAAGAAACCACCCATTTATAAATTCAACTATCCAGTACAGTGGTCAGAATTTAGCAATTTTGCCAATTTCACACAAATTTCAAAAGATGACAATTTCCGAATAGGGTCCAGAATAAACAAGAAAGACATTCCTGGCACTAAAATGACATTTCCTCTAGTCATTAGTCACGTCTCAAGGCCCCTCTTATATTCTTTTGCTTTCCACTTTGAATTTTTATTCTCACAAAAAATATATGATTTACTGTTATGCAGACTATTGCATTAGTGTAAAAAATTGTATAAATATTATTGGTGCACTTGTGAAAGAATATTAGACTCACCAGTTGACGTGTATTGCACGCTTGGCACGATATGTTTACTTTTGAAGTTTGGTAAAAATCGAACATTTCTGCCACTTTGAGCTCAATTTCAAGGCACCTTTCATTGTAAAACCAGTCAAAATCATCTCAATTTCAGTAATATGTCTTCCATTCTATAAAATGAGACCAAGAAAACTAGAATACAACAATAAATACCATACGAAAATACACTGCAAAGTCGCTGATTTATTAAAAAAAATGGTCAAAGTTTTTTTTTTTCTCATTATGCACTGTGTGCTGCAGGATTTTTTTTAGACTGTGCACACTGACCACATAGACCCATTCTTTCATATGAAGGCCTACCAGCTTTCTCCCACTAGATTTGAGGCCGCTAGAATTTATGAGTACTAGTACGTCAAAAACCCCTACGCGTAAGACGTACTAGTACGACGAAAACCCTCAAAGGGTTAACAAGAGAGTAAACGAGAGAGAGAACAAGATACAGAGTTGAGACAATGTAAGAACGCAAACTGAACAGGTAGTGGATGATCACTTGGTCATGCGAAATAAATGCGTATTAATGTGTGTCTACTTTTAGTTCATTCACGTCCATTTGTAAGAGTTTGTAAAACATTTACCTCAATATTTTTTTTTATTATAATAATTATTACCTCACAATACAAATACTCATATATTGTGTACAAGTTGTATAAGTTAGTTCAGAATAAACAAACAGCAACACACCATTTTTAGACTGAATGAAGATAATAATAATATTAATAATAATAATAATAATATTATTATTATTATTATTATTTATTATAAAAAGCACTAAACCCACAAG
>NC_091297.1:43183042-43245542 GCF_038502225.1 Cherax quadricarinatus
TCAGTGAAACTGAATTCCCTGGTTTTGAAGCGGGTATGACCTAGAAAATTACCCAGGATAACATAATTAGTGATGAAAACTCAGATGACCCACAACCTTCCACCTCTGGTGCTGGGCTGGCTCGTTCATGTTCACCTGTACCAGGACGAAAGAGGAAACTATTTGCCCGTGTACAAGACTCAGATGTGAGCAGTGCAAGTGATAGTGATTTCAAGGTTATTGAAAGCAGTTCTAGTTGTGACAGTGAGGGTGAATATTCCCCAGTGAAGCGGCAGTATATACGACCGCATGCGGTCTGGTAGTGTGCCATATGCTCTTCCAAGAGGAAGGAGTACATCTCGGAGCACATCCCGTGGCCCTACACCACGTCCTGATAGTGAAGATGACGATATTGTTACGATGGGTATAAATGATGTGAGTGAGGCAGCAGGCGGTGGTGGTGATAGTGATGGTGGCATGAGTCATGTGACACCAGCAGCGGGCCACGCTACTACCTGAGCTGCTGACTCTGCACAACTACAACCAGCCTCGCCCGACCCCACACTCCTACAACCACAACCTGCACAACCACAACCACATTACAATATCCAGAACGCACCAGCTGACCGCATCTGGGATTGGCAGCAAGATGACAAGTTTGTTCCCAATTCCCATGACTTTGATGGAGGACAAAGTGGAATATGGCCATCATGTACCCTTGGGAACATTCCCACTGAACTGGAATGCTTTCAGTTGTTCTTCGATGAACCCCTGATGGACATTATTGTCAGGGAAAGCAATACATACTATGAGTACACCATGGCAAACACTATTCTGTCACCAAGATCACGCCTACACCAGTGGAAGGACACAACTGTGGCAGTGATGTATCTGTTCTTTGCCACAATAATGCTTATGCCACATGTGTATAAGCATAGTGTCAACACATACTGGGCAACAGACCGCCTGATTTCAACCCCTGCTTTCAGTGACATTATACCAGTGAATAGATTTGTGTTACTGTTACGTATGTTACACTTTTCAGACAAAACCAGGCCTGACAGAAGCGACAGGTTATATAAGATCAGACGTGTGTTTATGTACCTGAAACAAAAGTGCTGTATGTATTTTTATCCCTTCAGGAAGCTTGTTATTGACGAGTCTTTGATTTTGTTCAAAGGAAGACTCTCATTCAAGCAGTATATACCAAGCAAGAGGAAATGCTTTGGTATAAAGTTATTTGTTCTGTGTGATTGCAAAACTGGTCTGGTTTTGGATATAATTGTGTACACTGGCGGTAAAACAATGGAAGATACCAGGAAGTTACTGGGTATCTCTGGTGATGTGGTTAGAACAATGATGGAGCCATATCTTGGTAAGGGGCATATTTTATATACTGACAACTTGTACACAAGCCCTATACTCAGTGATTTCTTGCGAGTGAACATGACAGATGTGTGTGGCACAGTGCGTAGAAATCGTAAACATGCCTAGGTTCGATGCTGGCAGTCGTAGAGGTGAAGTGCAGGTGTTTGCTGCCAATGACATCATGGCATGACAAACGTGATGTGACACTGCTGACATCAGTTCACCGACACGAAATGGTAGACACTGGCAAGCAGAATAGAGAGACCAATGAACCCATTGTAAAACCTGCAGCTGTGATGGATTATAACCTCAATATGCGCTTAGTGGACAAATGTGACATGCAGATTGGGTTTGCTGACTGTGTTCGCAAGAGTTATAAGTGGTATATAAAACTGTTTTTCCATCTTCTTGACATTTCCATGCTGAATGCTTATAATATGTATAAGTTGAAGACCAAGAACAAACCCAAATATGGTGAATTTTGTTTGTCAGTCATCAGACAAATAATATTCAAGTACCAAGAAACAACACCTGCAATAGACCAGCGCCCACAAAATTATCAACACATGTCCTCTCTTCTGAGGCCTGGTGATCACTACCCCACACTACTGCCAAGAAAAATGCTCAGAAGAGATGTTTTGTCTGTGGACATACCACAAAACGCCCACAAAAACGCAGAGACACTCGTTTTATGTGTGAGGAGTGTAAGACACCATTGTGCTTATACCCATGTTTCAAAGAATTCCACAAGCTGCAGCACTTCTAGAAGTGTCCAGTGATTGTACATATGTATATATATTATAAAACAATCGCAATAAACATTTGTTTACATTGTGTAAACAAGTTTTAGCAACATTATAATGATACGAGTGTTTTTGCTATAATTGTGTTACATTCAACGAGTGTATATTTGAACATTGCACAATAATTTGGTCTCACAGGCCACAAAAGTTATGTGAAAAAATAAAATAGTGAAAAAAGCGAGAAACCATTGAATACAAGTAAATCAAAGTTTACCGGGTGACCGGCAGTCGCCGCTGTTGCCGCTCGCAGATCAATTTCAACAAACTTCAGGACTCTATATCTCGGTAAGTACTCATGGGAAAAATTTTTTTGGGGACTAAAACAATCAGAAAAATAATCTTAACATTTTCATAAGAAAAAATAATTTTTTTTTTTCGAATATTTTGCGACACCAGGAGACACTTCAGGATTGGGCCCTTCGACAGTCAAAGGGTTAAGGATGTGTCCAGTGAAGGCTTTCACTTGGTTGTCAACATCCCCTTGGAGAAGAGCATTCCAGTCGGTGGTGGCGAGCTCAGAGCAAAGGGCTGGCCAATTAGCTCTTTTCCATAGCCAGGTTGTGCTTGTGGACTCCTCATTTCGTTCTGTTGGGATCTTAAGTGTCGTAAAAACAGCCTATCTCTATCTCTCTGTCTCTGTCTCTTTCTCTTTGTCTCTCTGTCTTCCTGTCTCTCTCTCTCTTTTTACATAGGGGTTGACAAGGTCACATTAAGGATCCCTGGCTTTATTGACAAGCTAAGAGCTGTTACTTACATCAGATCATTTGAAAGCATTTTTATTTTTACAAAACATACAAGTAGGGAACAGGATGAAGTTGGAGCCATCTGTGGGCCAGCATTTTCATTTGATCAACTATGTCGTTGACATCATAATGCTATACGAATGTGTTCCATACTCGAGGCATCCTGGGGATAAGTGATCTCAGATGAAGTGATGTTCTGGAGAAGGGTACAGCCAGAGTGAAGTTGCTGCCTTCTGCCCATCTTGTGGTATAGAAGCTTGCTTCCCATTTTCCTCGAAGTGGGTTCAAGTGTGATACTTTGACATTATTGGCCTTGTACATAACAGTAAGGTCACCCACATCCCTCCTGTGTTGAAGGCTCTGCTGAAATGACAGATCTATCCAGGATGGGTCCATGTGAGAGATGAGACATCTTGCTCTGCTCTCTACTCTGTCAAGCAGTCGCAGATGAGGGAGGGGGGGGGCAAACCAAGAAAAGTGGAGCATACTCAAGGTGTGAGCGTACTTGTGCCTCGTACAGAATCTTGCAACCCCTACTGTCAAGCAGATACGAGATAGGGTGAAATGCTGTAAGCTTCCTGGCTGCCTTGTTTGCAAGATTTATAACATGGTTCTTCATGGTCAGTATGGAGGCAAATTTCACTCCAAGGATATCAACTTCTTCCCCAGGTACCAACACTCCCATTCATACTACTGGACTGGCATTACCATCATGGTGCCTAGAGACCATCATCGTTTGTGTTTTCTCAGGTGCAAATGTTACTTGCCATCTATATTTCCCCAAGCTGATATAGCTCTTAGCTGGTGACTGATGTAGCTTAGAGCAGAGTTCAAAGTCCTGGAAGTCACACCCTCCCAAGCCTTACCTAGAAGGCTTATGCAGTTGTAGTGCCTCCCTGATGCCTGCGCCGGGCGGCGAGTAGGTGGACAGGTCCAGTACGGCGGCCAAAACTCGGGACAAAATTTAGGTGATGAAAGCAGTCGGAACTTGATGTGGCTGATATTTCTTAAATCACTGATACCCTGAAACTCGGGGTTCCGCTATATATAAATGTGTGTGTGTGTGTGTGTGTGTGTGTGTGTGTGTGTGTGTGTGTGTGTGTGTGTGTGTGTGTGTGTGTGTGTGTGTGTGTGTAAAAGGCTTCAAGGAAGAATATTTAGATTTCTTCCTGAACTGTTTGAATATCCCATTACCCCTACCACCCCATCTTTTCATTCTTTTTTGCCATTAGGTATATTTTATTACATAATATGGTGTTGATGAAGATAGGGAAGCTGTGATTTCGTGTATAGGGCAGGGAGGAATAACATCTTGTAGGAGTGAGGAAGAGCCAGTTGTGAGTGTGGGGGAAGTTCGTGAGGTAGTAGGTAAAATGAAAGGGGGTAAGGCAGCCGGGATTGATGGGATAAAGATAGAAATGTTAAAAGCAGGTGGGGATATAGTTTTGGAGTGTTTGGTGCAATTATTTAATAAATGTATGGATGAGGGTAAGGTACCTTGGGATTGGCAGAGAGCATGCATAGTTCCTTTGTATAAAGGCAAAGGGGACAAAAGGGAGTGCAAAAATTATAGGGGGATAAGTCTGTTGAGTATACCTGGTAAAGTGTATGGTAGAGTTATTATTGAAAGAATTAAGAGTAAGACGGAGAATAGGATAGCAGATGAACAAGGAGGCTTTAGGAAAGGTAGGGGGTGTGTGGACCAGGTGTTTACAGTGAAACATATAAGTGAACAGTATTTAGATAAGGCTAAAGAGGTCTTTGTGGCATTTATGGATTTGGAAAAGGCATATGACAGGGTGGATAGGGGGGCAATGTGGCAGATGTTGCAGGTGTATGGTATAGGAAGTAGGTTACTGAAAGCAGTGAAGAGTTTTTACGAGGATAGTAAGGCTCAAGTTAGAGTATGTAGGAAAGAGGGAAATTATTTCCCAGTAAAAGTAGGCCTTAGACAAGGATGTGTGATGTCACCATGGTTGTTTAATATATTTATAGATAGGGTTGTAAGAGAAGTAAATGTGAGGGTCTTGGAAAGAGGCATGGACCTAAAAGATAAAGAATCACACATAAAGTGGGAGTTGTCACAGTTGCTCTTTGCTGATAACACTGTGCTCTTGGGAGATTCTGAAGAGAAGTTGCAGAGATTGGTGGATGAATTTGTTAGGGTATGCAAAAGAAGAAAATTAAAAGTGAATACAGGAAAGAGTAAGGTTATGAGGATAACAAAAAGACTAGGTGATGAAAGATTGGATATCAGATTGGAGGGAGAGAGTATGGAGGAGGTGAATGTATTCAGATATTTGGGAGTGGACGTGTCAGCGGATGGGTCTATGAAAGATGAGGTGAATCATAGAATTGATGAGGGGAAAAGGGTGAGTGGTGCACTTAGGAGTCTGTGGAGACAAAGAGGGGAATGTATGAGAGTATAGTTTTACCAATGCTCTTATATGGGTGTGAAGCATTGGTGATGAATGTTGCAGCGAGGAGAAGGCTGGAGGCAGTGGAGATGTCATGTCTGAGGGCAATGTGTGGTGTGAATATAATGCAGAGAATTCGTAGTTTGGAAGTTAGGAGGAGGTGCGGGATTACCAAAACTGTTGTCCAGAGGGCTGAGGAAGGGTTCTTGAGGTGGTTCGGACATGTAGAGAGAATGGAGCGAAACAGAATGACTTCAAGAGTGTATCAGTCTGTAGTGGAAGGAAGGCGGGGTAGGGGTCGGCCTAGGAAAGGTTGGAGGGAGGGGCTTGGACTTCCAGCAGGCATGCGTGAGCGTGTTTGATAGGAGTGAATGGAGACAAATGGTTTTTAATACTTGACGTGCTGTTGGAGTGTGAGCAAAGTAACATTTATGAAGGGGTTCAGGGAAACCGGCAGGCCGGACTCGAGTCCTGGAGATGGGAAGTACAGTGCCTGCACTCTGAAGGAGGGGTGTTAATGTTGCAGTTTAAAAACTGTAGTGTAAAGCAAGACAGTGATGGAGTGAATGATGGTGAAAGTTTTTCTTTTTCGGGCCACCCTGCCTTGGTGGGAATCGGCCAGTGTGCTAACAAAAAAAAAGTAAATGTGAAGGGACACCAATGGAAATATGTCACTCTTGAATTTATTGAGTTTATCCTGGGTACCTTACACATATGCTGTTATGTATGATAATCTATGTATGTAACTGTATTTGTGTATACCTGAATTAACTTGTTTATGAATTAAAATGTAAATATTTCTTATTTATGAATTACATACATTGTTTAAGTGTGATGGCCAAAGCCTCCACCACCACCAACACGGCTTCTCTCAGTGGCGGCCCTTAAACCCAACAACAACACTTACACCATTTACTCCTCTCATACATTATGACACATTTTATTCATTCTAGAGTATATATCATGTTTCTATGTTATTAATATTGTTTATAATGTCATATTAGATGAATTGTGATAGATAAATAAGCCGTAGAGATAGCGTCATATTGAAGCATTATAAACTCGCCTTCCTCTTGCCTCCTACCTACCTCCTACACCAACAAGAATCAATAAAGGTTAAGTGTGATGTTACATGTTCATTTATCCATTTTATTAGTGCTTTACATTTATTTGTCATTGTTTTCTGTATGTAAATCTATATTTAATCTTTAAAAAAATTATTTTTTGTTAATACTTTTGGCTGTCTGAAACGGATTAATTGGGTTTCATTTATTTCTTATGGGGAAAATAGATTCGCCAATCGTGAATTTTGCCAGTTGGCATACTCTCTGGAACGGATTAATCATGAAACTCGGAGGGGGGGGGGTCCACTGTATTTATATACAGTGGTACCTTGGCTTACAAGCGCCCCAACTTAGGAGTTTTCCGAGTTACGAGCAGTCACTCGGTCTATGTTTTGCTTTGAGTTGTGTCCAAACTCCCAGTTAGGAGTGGGAAAAAATTATTGAAAAAAAAAAAATATTTACTGAAAATGACATTTGGCAAGAATGCTGGCCTAAATGGCACAACGAAAGGCCGTTTTGGGACTTGGTACTTACGAACAATGTTAGTGCAATGTTCTCACTGGAGATAATCGTGTAATTATCTTTAGTTATTCTACAAAAAAAATAAAGTTGCTAAGTTTTTGGCATTTGCAAAATATCTTGCCCTTTACTCCCACACAAATCCTAAAGTATTTGGAATATTTCCAATATTCCACAAGTCAATTTTAGAATAATTTTTTTATGATTCCTGTCGTTATTACTGCATTTACATAAATAATAAATGCTGGGCTTCATGGAGTAAGTGTGTAACTTACTTCTGAGATATTCATATGTCAATGCACTAGTAATCTAGTGCAGTTAGCCTTTCAAAAACTTAGTTTTCTCTTACCCAGGACCAAAGAACACGTTATAGGAAGGAGCAGTAATGATTTTATATGCTCAGACTGGCCCTGGACACACCATATTATGGCCTATTTTATTCATTCTAAAATATATATCATGTTTCTGTGTTCCTTATAGTGTTTGTCATATTAGATCAATTCTGATAAATAAGTAAGAGTTGATATTAGTGTTATATTGAAGTGTTTTCTCCTGCCCATGGGATAGTTTTTTGGGGGGCTGGAATGGATTAATGGAATTTCAATTAATTTCATTGAGGAAAATTTATTTGATATACGAGCAGATTGAGTTACGAGCTCAGTCACGGAACAAATTAAACTTGTACATCAAGGTACCACTGTATTTATATACGGCCTCTCCTCACTTCGCAACATGCTTGTTTATCGACTACTCAAACTTATGACAGGCTCTTTGACCAGTATGCATACCTAAATAATGTATATTAGAGCAGATTTCCTCTACAGTGGAGCCCCACATAACGATTTTAATCCGTGCAAGAGGAGTAATTGTTATGCGAAATAATCGGTATGCGAATGAATTTTCCCCATAAGAAATAATGGAAATCAAATTAATCCGTGCAAGACACCCAAAAGTATGAAAAAAAAAAATTTTACCACATGAAATATACATTTTCCCACACACAAAGAGAAGGATACATGCACAATAGTAGAGTAGTACATGCACAGTATATATTGTGCATGTACTAGTCTACTAAATGAAGAATAAATGACACCTTTATTGAAGATGCAGCAATGACTGATGAGACACTGTGTCCTGGGAGTGCCTTTTCCTCCTGAGTACTGTAGGTCCTGTTTGGCATTTTCTTCCAGAACAGGCCTTATCACACTGTGTATGCCACTACGATTCTTAAATCTCTCAAACCAACCTTTGCTGGCTTTAAATTCACCAATATGAGCACTAGTTCCAGGCATTTTTCCCTGTTCACCTGGGTGTTAGTCGACTTGTGTGGGTTGCATCCTGGGAGACAAGATTAAGGACCCCAATGGAAATAAGTTAGACAGTCTTCGATGACACTGACTTTTTTGGGTTATCCTGGGTGGCAAATCCTCTGGGGTTAATTGTTTCTTGGTATTCTCAATAAGCCACTCCAACAACGGTGCTACAGCAGCAGCAGCAGCTGACGGTGGTACAGCAGCAACAGACGATGCTACAGCAGCAGCAGACGATGCTACAGCAGCAGCAGACGATGCTACAGCAGCAGCAGCTGACGGTGGTACAGCAGCAACAGACGATGCTACAGCAGCAACAGACGATGTTACAGCAGCAGCAGACGATGCTACAGCAGCAGCAGCAGCTGACAGTGCAGCAGCAGCTGTACCACCAATAGTAGCGATGGTTAATTGGGGTTTATTATACAACCTGGCCAGCTCGGAGACACGCACTCCACTTTCAAACTTATCAATGATCTTTTTCTTCATCTCTATTGTAATTCTCACCCTTATTGCTGTAGGGTTGGCACTAGAAGCTTTCTTGGGGCCCATGGTCACTTATTTTCCAGAAAAAGCACCGAAAACACTGTAATAATACGAATTATTCCGATTGTATGCTTGGATGTTACCGCGGAGGCTGGCTGGTAAACAATGCCACCGGCGGAATATGTGAGCGTGGCTCAGGCCGCACATTGGACGCGTCTCGGACGAAAATCGGTGAGCGGGTTTTTAAGCGGTATGTGAGGCAAAATTTTTGCGATTAAAGCAAGCGGTATGCGGATTAATCGCTATGTGATGCCATCGTTATGCGGGGGTCCACTGTATTTTGTTTATTACAATGTACAGCACACCCACTGTATAAACCTTCAAAATATACTAAAAGCATTATAAGCGGTGCAAGGGTGACATAAAGCAATATCAGAGATGGTTGACATACACCCAATACCATTATAGTATGTTCCTTGTTTAGTGACTAATTCGTTTATCTACCTAGTACATGTATTAGGAACAGAACTCTGTTGTTGAGCAGAGGCTGTATTTATTGCATTCAAGCACATCCTCCAATTTAATGTTTAACATAACAATGCTCAGTTTGTTAAATAGGCACAATACACTGACTGGAACAACAATACACATAAATATTACCTGCCCAGAGGAGACTTAAAACTTATGACAGTTTTGGTCCAACTTGGACCATTAGCTAGTCACACACAGGTGGGAAGGGAGCCAGTGTATACACAAGAGGGGCGAGGGTTGGGGCTGGGAGAAGTGGAATGAGAGGACAAAGTAATATAACTGTAGTAGTAGAAGTGACATGCTTGCAAACAAACCAAACCAAACCATTACAACTCCTGACCAGTTGGCCGAGTGCTTATGGACTGGCCCGGAGTTTTAGAACTTGCTCACCATGTGTTCAAACCTGACCCATTCTGTGGTTAGTGGGAGAGAAGGTAATAAGAAGGTAGTGGTGTTTGTGACACAAGGGGTCAAAGAGTGGACTGTTAGCAAAGCAGTAGTGGTGGTAGTAATAGTGAAGGTAGTTGAAGAGCAAGAGAAAAGGTAAAAAGGAGCACTGCAGGAGAGCTAATAACCTAAAAGGATTAGACAAAAACTCAAGGGGGAGGTGGGAAATTTCATAAGACAGAACCCGCCAGATTGAAGGAAAGGAAAGACTGCTGTTGCTGTTGTTATACTATTATACTACTACTATTACTGCTTTGCTAACACTCCACACTCTGACCCTTGTTTCACTAACACTACTGTTCTCTTGTTGCCCTCACTTCTGCTGCAGTTATATTACTTCTCTTGTTCCACTTCTTCCCCCCCCCCCTCCCCCTTTGTACAGTGGACCCCTGCATAACGATATTAATCCGTTCCTGAGAGCTCATTGTTATGCGAAATTATCGTTATGCGAATGAATTTTCCCCATAAGAAATAATGGAAATCAAATTAATCCGTGCAAGACACCCCAAAGTATGAAAAAAAAAAATTTTACCACATGAAATATTAATTTCAATACACACAAACTGAAAAAGGCATGCACAATTACATGACACTTACCTTTATTGAAGATCTGGTGATGATTGATGGGATGGGAGGAGGAGAGAGTCTTAATGTTTAGAAGGGGAATCCCCTTCCATTAAGACTTGAGGTGTCAAGTCCTTTTCTGGGGTTACTTCCCTTCTTTTAATGCCACTAGGACCAGCTTCAGAGTCACTGGACTTCTGTCGCACAACATATCTGTCCATAGTGGCCCGTACCTCTCGTTCCTTTATGACTTCCCTAAAGTGTTTCACAACATTGTCAGTGTAATAGTCACCAGCACGGCTTGCAATAGCTGTGTGAGGGTGATTTTCATCCATAAAGGTTTGCACTTTCAGCCACATTGCACAGATTTCCTTAATCTTTGTAGTAGGCAACCTCTTCAATTTCTCTCTCCCCTCCTCCGAACCAGTTTCCTCAGGTCTGGCCTCTTGCTGTTGAAGTTGATCTAGCAGCTCATCAGTGGTTAGTTCTTCATTGTCCTCCTCCACCAACTCTTCCACATCATCCCCACTAACCTCCAACCCCAAGGACTTCCCCAATGCCACAATGGATTCCTCAACTGGCATACTCCTCTCAGGGTTAGCCTGAAACCCTTCAAAATCCCTTTGGTCTACACATTCTGGCCACAGTTTCTTCCAAGCCGAGTTCAAGGTCCTCTTAGTCACTCCCTCCCAAGCCTTACCTATAAGGTTTACACAATTGAGGATATTAAAGTGCTCTCTCCAAAACTCTCCTGGAGTCAGTTGAGTTTCTGAGGTCACTACAAAGCACCTTTCAAACAGAGCTTTTGTGTACAGTTTTTTGAAGTTTGCAATAACCTGCTGGTCCATGGGCTGCAGGAGAGGAGTGGTATTAGGAGGCAAAAACTTCACCTTAATGAAGCTCATGTCCCCATAAAGTCGCTCTGCCACGTCTGTAGGATGACCAGGGGCATTGTCTAACACCAGGAGGCACTTAAGGTCTAATTTCTTTTCAGTTAGGTAATCTTTCACATTGGGAGCAAATGCATGGTGTAACCAGTCATAGAAAAAGTCCCTAGTGACCCATGCCTTACTGTTTCCCCTCCACAGCACACACAAATTAGCCTCGAGGGTATTCTTTTGCCTGAACGCTCTGGGAGTTTCTGAGTGATACACTAATAAAGGCTTCACTTTGCAATCACCACTAGCATTGGAACACATCAACAGAGTGAGCCTGTCTTTCATAGGCTTATGTCCTAGGAGTGCCTTTTCCTCCTGAGTAATGTAGGTCCTGCTTGGCATTTTCTTCCAAAACAGGCCTGTTTCATCACAATTAAACACTTGTTCAGGTTTCAGTCCTTCTCTGTCCATGTACTCCTTGAATTCCTGCACATATTTTTCAGCTGCTTTGTGGTCCAAACTGGCAGCCTCACCATGCCTTATCACACTATGTATGCCACTACGCTTCTTAAATCTCTCAAACCAACCTTTGCTGGCCTTAAATTCACTCACATCATCACTAGTTGCAGGCATTTTTTTAATTAAATCCTCATGCAACTTCCTAGCCTTTTCACTTGTGATCACTTGAGAGATGCTATCTCCTGCTATCTGTTTTTCATTTATCCATACCAATAAGAGTCTCTCAACATCTTCCATCACTTGCGATCTCTGTTTCGAAAACACAGTTGAACCTTTGGCAAGAACAGCTTCCTTGATTGCCGTTTTGTTGCCCACAATAGTAGCGATGGTTGATTGGGGTTTATTATACAACCTGGCCAGCTCGGAGACACCCACTCCACTTTCATACTTATCAATGATCTCTTTCTTCATCTCTATAGTAATTCTCACCCTTATTGCTGTAGGGTTGGCACTAGAAGCTTTCTTGGGGCCCATGGTCACTTATTTTGCAGATAAAATCACCAAAACACTGTAATAATACGAAATGTTCCGATTGTATGCTTGGATGTTACCGCGGAGGCTGGCTGATAAACAGTGCCACCGGCGGAACATGTGAGGCTGGCTCAGGCCGCACATTAGACGCGTCTCGGACGAACAGCGTTGAGCGGGTTTTTTAGCGGTATGTGAGGCAAAATCTTAGCGATAAAATGTATCGGTATGCGGATTTAACGTTATGTAAGGCCAACGGTATGCGGGGGTCCACTGTATATGTACTGGCTTTTTTTTCCTTCTGTGTTACAAGTTAATGGTCCAAGCTGGACTGAAATGTAGTCATAAATTTCAGTCTCTTCTGTGCATGTTGAGTGTGTATCCATACTTCAATTTAATTAAGGTGTCAAAAGAGAAAAACCTTTTTTATTTTTTTTCCACAAAGAACACGAGTCGAAGAACGTGAAAGAATTGGGACGGAAGACAGACGGAGTGGAATTGGTGACGAAAAACGTGCCAATGTTTGGCGCTCTCGTGAGGAATCTCGCAAGGATGAGCTCCAAGAAGAAAAGCCACGGCCATCCCGGGAAGAGCAGGATGAAGATGGCTGGACTACTGTGAGACGTTAAAGGAAATGTAATGTAGAGTAGTTTCATATGCTTAGAAATAATAGCCTTGGCCTCAGCATGGAGTGATTTTATATTAAACAAGTGGAAGAAGCATGTGTATTTTAAACATTTCCTAATTCAATGGGGAAAGTTTTATTTAATGTAGGACCTTTCATGGTGCAGTAATAAACTGATGAATATTCTTCTGTGAAGGATCTAAAGGCACATTGCTGTAATGAAAATTTAGAACTGATTTGGTACCAAGTTTCGGGCTTTTTTTTTTTATTTTTTTTTTTTTTTAATGTAATTTAAGTGTGCTGTATGCTTGTTTCTTATTATTGTGTGTGTTGACTATATAAATTATATATACTGTACTGTATATTATACACACACATATTGTATATCTAGTAATGAAAAAATTATAAATGTTTCAGACAGAAAATAGTATTTTGGTTTATTTTATTTAATGTTTTCCCCGATTAATAATATAACTGATTTGGTATTGTCGGCTGTTCTGGTATTGTGTAACTTGGAATTTTTTATTATAGTTATTAGTATATTATCAATAAAAGGTAGTGGTCTAAACTTTGCATTTACATTTAAATCTTTTTTCAAGGTGCTTTGGTGAATATTGTGTAAAAAGGTCAAAACACCAGCATTGTTTTATTAAGAATTCAGGTTTATGCTTTAAAATTACTAATATACAAAATTAAAAAATATTCTCCCCTTTGTCAGAATCTGATTGCCTTCTATTTTCCAGGTGCTGTATGATCCCAATGGGTTCAGCACTTCCCCATGATCGTATAATACTAACATTAGTTGCAGGACTCTCAAAGACAGATTAGATCCATTAGTTCTCATAATGCCGGGAGATGTTTTGGGTACAGTACACAATGACTTACAGTTGACCATTGGATAAAAACAGTGGTATTCGTCATTCTTTTCAGGTCACAAGCTGGTTTATTCATTACACAAGCCTTGTATCTTTGCCTCGTTCTTTTTAACGGTGCAAATTGATGCCTCATTCAGGCCATAGGCCCATGTGATGTCTATCTCAAGTGTGCCACTCTTAAGCTTATCTATTATATTAATTTTCTTCAGAACACCAAGACTTTCGTGCTTATGCTCCTATTTTGCACTTCAGGATAACTTGCATTCCTCATAGGTGCCTTGGTTACTATCTAGAGACAAGATGACGTGATGAAAAAAAATTGACTAACACAGACTGAGTATGGTATTGGATGCATACGGACTAAGCACTGGGTGAGGGAGATCATGTACACAGTGGACTCACTGTGAAATAGAGGGGGAAAATGTGGTGCATAACACATTTTCTCTTGCATGTATTCTGCGTAAACCGATTTTTATGGCCTTTTCACCAAAAATATTACACAGTTTTGCAACTGTCTTAGAACAAAAGTGTTACCTGGTGGTCTACTGTACATTCTCATGCGCTAATTCAATTAATGCTGAACATAACTGCTGCTGATCTCTCAGAACCGTAACTAGATATTCAGCCTTCTCCTCAAGGGGGATCCCTTGATGCCAGTGAGGAGTTCTTGATCTGAGGACCTTCATTTCATGTTCACTTCATTAAATCAAACCTGAATGTCTATGCCTCAGATGCTATACAACCTCTTATGGGTTTAATGTTGCTTTGATTATACACTGATATATCAAGGCTTATTACCTATCTATTATCTGCAGTATTTATTTGCTATATTGGATCATAAAAGCCATTGGTTGGCAATTTCCATCAGTAAAGAAACCCACTTGTAACACGACATATTCATCAACTTGAGGGGTGCATATAGTTTCAACGTAAACAGACCTCTTCAAGGGGATGCTTCTTGGAGCAGTGAAGAGACTTTTGGTCTGAGGAATTGGACCCTTCAGTCTTCTTCCTCTGAACCTAATTCCTCTTTAACCCTTTGAGGGTCGACAGGCCCTCTCCGAAACTCGTTCTCAGGGTCGGCCAAATTTAAAAAAAAAAAAAATTATTTTCTCTTATGAAAAGATAGAGAATCTTTTCCCGATCATAAAGACACCAAAAGTTTGAAATTTGATAGAAAACTTACGGAATTATGCTCTCGCAAAGTTAGCGGTCTCGGCGATGTTTACGCATCGGCGATTTTGCCTACTTTGAGCCCCATTTTCGGCCAATTTCACTGTACTAGTCGACAAAAAACATGAATATTTCGCTAGAACTCCATTTTTTCTATCGAATGGGTGCAAGAAACCACTCATTTATGAAATTCAACTATCCAGTACAGTGGTCAGAATTTAGCAATTTTGCCAATTTCACACAAATTTCAAAAGATGCCAATTTCCGAATAGGGTCCAGAATAAACAAGAAAGACATTCCTGGCACTAAAATGACATTTCCTCTAGTCATTAGTCATGTCTCAAGGCCCCTCTTATATTCTTTTGCTTTCCACTTTGAATTTTTATTTTCACAAAAAATATAAGATTTACTGTTATGCAGACTACTGCATTAGTGTAAAAAATGGTATAAATATTATTGGTGCACTTGTGAAAGAATATTAGACTCACCAGTTGACGTGTATTGCACGCTTGGCACGATTTGTTTACTTTTGAAGTTTGGTAAAAATCGAACATTTCTGCTACTTTGAGCTCAATTTCAAGGCACCTTTCTTTGTAAAACCAGTCAAAATCATCTCAATTTCTGTAATATGTCTTCCATTCTATAAAATGAGACCAAGAAAACTAGAATACAACAATAAATACTATACGAAAATACACTGCAAAGTCGCTGATTTATTAAAAAAAATGGTAAAAATTTTTTTTTTTCTCATTATGCACTGTGTGCTGCAGGATTTTTTTTAGACTGTGCACACTGACCACATAGACCCATTCTTTCATATGAAGGCCTACCAGCTTTCTCCCACTAGATTTGAGGCCGCTAGAATTTATGAGTACTAGTACGTCAAAAACCCCTACGCGTAAGACGTACTAGTACGACGAAAACCCTCAAAGGGTTAAGGGGGGCTCCTTGTCGTGGTACAGAGGCTATCAGTCTGAAGAATTGGACCTCTTGGGCTTCTTCCTCCGACTGAACCTAATTACCCCCCAATCCCCCCTTTCCCTATCCTATCCTCCCTTTTTCTTTCCTCCTCTTCCTTCTCACCCCTCCCTTTGGCCCTTCCTCTTTTTTGGCTTTAGGGATTTTTCCCTCAGGCACACTATTTCCTAGGTAGGAGAAAGGGTACCGGGGTCCATCCCATTCCGGTGAGGTTCTTGGCAGTGGTGTAGTTTGCAGTGGAATCTGGATCGCCTGGGGATGTCCCAATCCCTCTCCAGTCTCCCCGGGGGGGGGGGGTGGCTTAGGGTGTCTTTCGGGTGACGGATGTATCTCTGGAGGCTGCCTTTCGGATTCCAGGGGTGGTGGCCAAAGGAGGTATGCTTTGTGGCGGATATCCGGCCGCCCTCTCTTTTGTCCACCGAGGTAGCTCGGCAGATGCGAGGGTGCTATCCCGGAATGCTGGTTTACTGGCATGAAGGGTAGGGTATGGCACGGGTTCCATGCTGCATTTGTGCTACTTGCAGTGCTGAGGTCCTCTTGGGTGCGGAGGGAGATTTCTGGCCCTTTCATTCCTCCTAGGAACTATCCCTCCCCAGTCCCCCCTTTTTTTATTCATTTTGCTTTTAAGAAAAAAAAGAAGTAACTTAACCATGGAAGACCCAATCCATGAACCTGCTACCCTCGGGGCCCCTTCTTGTTACCGCACCCCATTTTGACCCCACCGCATCTTTAGACCACTCTTCAGACACTCCTAGTGTGTCTGTACCTCTTGCTGGTGCTGTTTCATCACCCGCTTCGGGTGCCGGGGTTTCAACTGACTCCTTCGATTTGTCTGACCTCCGCTCTCCTTTGACTATGCTTCCGGCCTCTCCCTCTATGGTGCGGCAATTGTCGAATTGCCAACCCGTCCCACGTCGGACCAACTCCAGTCACACTCTTAAACACCAACGACAATTGCCTGATGATACTTTTTAGCCACCTTCTCGTTCTACTCAGAAAAGATTGTCACGTCGTGCTCTCCCTTTCCACACTCGGTTTTGGAATGCACAATGGACTAAATTCTTTACGTTACGACTGACTTCTTCTATTGCCTATCTTTCCGACCATAGTATTGGCAAAGCGCTCCTACGTCATGTTGGTAGAGATATTTCCTTTCACGCTCTCAAGAGCGGTACCTGCATCATCACTGTCCAGAATGCCACCCAAGCTCGTGATCTTTCTCTTCTTTCACATATTGATACTGTTCCTGTCACTATCGAAAAACATCATTCCCTCGATTCTTGTAGTGGTACTGTTATTCTGCCCCATACCATAATCCAACAGAATTTCCAGACATGTGGCAATGACATTCTCGAACAGCTGGAACTCCAAGATCTCCCAATCCTCAAAGTAGACACGTCCTTCCTGCCCTCGGGCGGAGACGTTACCCTTGCAATGTGGCTTGATTAACCCTTTCAGGGTCCAAGGCCAAAATCTGAAGGGGTGCCCCAATGTCCAAGAAATTTTGAAAAAAAAAAAAAATATATTTTTCTTACAGAATTAAAGATAATATTTTTGTGAAGGTAATAAAACAAAAAAAAAATTCTGATCAGTACTTACCAAGATAGTGGTGGGAAAGTTGACCCAAAATGACCAGGTTGTAGCAACATCAGCTACAAAACTGCATTTTTTTATTTTACATTTTTTATACTTTTTTCTTTTCAATTTTTTTTCTTTTTCTAGTAACATTTGTGGCCTGAGACCAATATAATGTATATTGTACAAGTGTACACTCATTGTATTCAACACAATAACTGCACTAATTTGTTTATCATTACATTGCTTACAAAACTTGTTTACAAGTTTATTGTAAACAAAACAATGAAAATATTAGCGCGGTTGTTGTGTTGAATACAATGGTACCATTTAGTACTATATGGTACAATGGTGCTATAGGATGCAATGGTATATGGTGCAGCAGTACCATATGGTACAATGGCACAGCAGTACCATATGGTACAATGGCACCATATGATACAATACCATATAGTAGAATATGGTACAATGGCACCATTTGGTACAGTGGTACCATGATACAATGATACCATATGGTGCAAAGGTACCATATGGTACATTGTACCATTTCATTTACCAATGTACCATTTCGTTTACAATAATTGTTTACAACAAAAATATGCAAAAATGTTGTATATTAGTAATGTTCTATTATACATTTACAAATGTACAGCCACTTAATATTATGTGTATGTAACCCATATAATATTAATAAGGAATGGTGCAGCATAAGTTTCTAATGCAGTTAAATATTTGCAATGAAGATTTGAAGAGAATCAGAAGTATACTGTGGAAAATATTGTACATTTTCCGAAATTATAGTGATTAATTTGTTAAAATGTAAATGTGTAATAAATGTGTTGCTGTTGGTCTAAGATATATTTGAAAGTGAGAGAACCAACAGCAGGAGTCATGGCGCATGCCCGAAGGGAAGCATGGGCCTGGGAGTCGCATGGGCCTGGGGAGTCGCATGGGCCTGGGGAGTCACGTGGGTGGACGCAAATGGCATGGGTGTCTGCAGAAATGAGTCAGGGATTTGGCGATAACGAAAACCAAGGTGTATTTAGAGACCTCACTTCACAGTACGGAGTGTGGTAACGGTTCCCGAGTTGCAATGTGGGACATCAAGTCCAGGAAACTAGTATAAAAGGATAGTAAAGTTGTTAAATAGTGAGGGATGCTGAACAACGCAACGCCATGGCTAGTGTTGTCGAAAATAATTTCCCAAAATTATATTGTATATTTTTTATAATGTAAATATACATGATTAATGCATTACTGTTGCTCTAAAGTGTATCTTGAAGAGGAGAACCAACAGAGAAGCTGAGCATGCATGCTCCAGGGGAGTGAGGAGAGAGGCAGGAGTGTTTTGAATAGGAGTTAACAGGCTGGGAAAAAATGGGACCAGGAAATTGGCATCCATGGCGGCCTAAGGATTAATATAGGCCTCACTTCGTAACAGGATGTGTTGTAACTGTTCCTGGTGAAGAGTGGGGGAATGTGATTTACGGGACCACTGTAATATAGTGGTAAAATTAGTGAATAATGGTAGACGCTGGGGGGAAATGGCACGATGCCATGGAGTGTTCAGGGGAAAATACCCGTGATTTAATCAGCACTCATCGGTCTCAAATCTTAATGTATCTACTTCTAACGTGTGTAAAATTTATGAGACGTTAAGTCGTATGGTGAACTGTGAAGTAATCGGTGATAACATTAAGTTTAAGGAATGGTTGAAGTGATAGGAGCCGCCATTCCCGGAGTGAGTGAGCACATGTTAACCTCGTGGTTCCTGTCCCGAAGATAGTGGAGTTTTTATGGAGCCACGACTTCTAAATTGGGACAAACCAAGTGATATCATAATCCTGTTGGAAAAAGATCCGTTTCAGCTGGCAGGATATCGGGATCTGAGGAGGAAATAAGAAAGACAAGGAATGCGACCTCCTCACCCACAGGTAAGTACCCTTTCTAGTTATAGCAGACTGATACTGGCCAGTTAGGTGTGTTATAATATGATAGGTGTTGTGGGTGATCCAGATGCATCAAGTGACCACCAGAGAAAATCTGGTAAGTGGTGGTATTGTACAAGTGTTTTCCCTGTCGGACATATATGTGTGTAACCCATCCCACCTTTTCCTTCAGTCAGTAATATAATCCATACAGTCCACAACTAATTAATAGCATCGTACTTGTGGGTGCTATCCACTTCTGTACTGGTCTAGGTTAGATATGGGTAAGATTTGTGAGGTTAAAGGGGCCACTTGCAGCGACCAGGGGTGGCTTAAGTTTTCTCACACGTCTACATAGGGTAACTACTGTAAGCAATATATGGTCGTCCCCTCCCAATAAGATTACTTGTGTGAATATAATGTTGAGGTACTTACAGGTAACCCCTTACAAATTTTCCGTAAGTGTGCAACGGGGATAATACCCGTCGGTTCAATCACCACTCATCGGGTTCAGATCTTAATGGAGGAACTTCTAGCAAGTGTAAATTATGTGATGAATGGTTTTCCAAACCATTCATCACATAAGATTGAGACACTTATGCAACATATGGGAATCTTTATTCAGGAAACGTTTCGCCACACAGTGGCTTCATCAGTCCAATATAAAGGAGAGGAGGAATTTGAGGTAATCAGTCCCTCAGCCTGGGGTCGATGTGTTCAGTCCAACAATCTTGTAGAAAGTACAGCATAGGGCCGTAGACGTGGCTTATATACTGTAGTCAGGTGAGGCAAAGCAGGAGGAGGTGGGGTCATAGTGGTACCATCCACTAGTCGAAGTAGGTCTTCGTCCAAAGGTTGGACAAGCATTGAAGAATACTTTGTAACAAGATCCCATGATGCTGCAGTGTCTGACAGTTGTGATGAATGGTTTGGAAAACCGACAAGTTGAAGATTGAGACACTTATGCAACATATGGGAATCTTTATTCAGGAAACGTTTCGCCACGCAACTGTCAGACACTGCAGCATCATGGGATCTTGTTACAAAGTATTCTTCAATGCTTGTCCAACCTTTGGACGAAGACCTACTTCGACTAGTGGATGGTACCACTATGACCCCACCTCCTCCTGCTTTGCCTCACCTGACTACAGTATATAAGCCACGTCTAGGGCCCTATGTTGTACTTTCTACAATATTGATGAACTGAACACATCGACTCCAGGCTAAGGGACTGATTACCTCAAACTCCTCCTCTCCTTACACCTGCTTTGTATTGGACTGATGAAGCCACTGTGTGGCGAAACGTTTTCTGAATAAAGATTCCCATATGTTGTATAAATGTCTCAATCTTCAAGCGTAAATTAATGGGACATTAAGTCACCTCGTGAATTGTGGAAGAATTAGTGATGATAACTTTAAATTAAGGGAATGTGTGAAGTGATATTAGTTGCTATTCTCCCCGCATGTTGAATCTTGTGTCCCTGTTCCGAGGACCATGGAGGTTTTACGGAGTCTCGTCTCCTAAATCGGGACAAACCAAATGACATCATAATCCTGCTGAAAGAAGAATCACATCGCCTTAGCAGGACATCGAGATCAGAGGAGGAAATAAGAAAAGACAAGGAATGCAGCCTCCTCACCCACAGTTAACCAACTTTCTTATTACCTGGAGTTTACCTGGAGAGAGTTCCGGGGATCAACTCCCCCGCGGCCCGGTCTGTGACCAGGCCTCCTGGTGGATCAGAGCCTGATCAACCAGGCTGTTGCTGCTGGCTGCACGCAAACCAACATACGAGCCACAGCCCGGCTGGTCAGGAACCGACTTTAGGTGCTTGTCCAGTGCCAGCTTGAAGACTGCCAGGGGTCTGTTGGTAATCCCCCTTATGTTTGCTGGGAGGCAGTTGAACAGTCTCGGACCCCTGACACTTATTGTATGGTCTCTTAACGTGCTAGTGACACCCCTGCTTTTCATTGGGGGGATGTTGCATCGTCTGCCAAGTCTTTTGCTTTCGTAGTGAGTGATTTTCGTGTGCAAGTTCGGTACTAGTCCCTCTAGGATTTTCCAGGTGTATATAATCATGCATCTCTCCCGCCTGCGTTCCAGGGAATACAGGTTTAGAAACCTCAAGCGCTCCCAGTAATTGAGGTGTTTTATCTGGCCAGTTAGGCGTTATAATAGGACAGGTACTGTGGGTGCTATAACGATCTCCAGTGACCACCAATGAAATTGGGTAAGTAGTGGTCTTATTGTGTTGACATATGTAACCCCTTCCCCCCTTTTCTAATTGGTCCAATTTATCCATACAGTCCACAACTAATTGTAGCACTGTACTTACTGGTGTTATCCAACTCTAATTTATAATACTGGTCTAGGATAGATGTGTTCAGAGCGCGTGTGGTATCAAAGGGAGACGTTCAGGGCGATCAGATTTTAGATTTTACTACCGAAGTGGCTAGTTTATGGTGCACCCCATATCCATCCTGTGGACGGTAGCACAAGAGCATATGGATACACAAAAGGCCTACAGGGCTACCAGGAGTAGCTCAAGTTTTCCCACACGCCTCAGTGGCGTAACTGCTGTAAATAATGTATGGCTGTCACCTTCTAATGGGATTACTTGTATGAGGCTCAAACAGGTAGTTTAATTCCCCACATCTGCCCGTTGGTTCGTCCTGTACTGAATATAATCAGTGAAAATTGCTTAACTGAATTAATTTCTTAATAATTAAATGACTGATTGAAGGAAGTGAGTGTAGAGTACACAAATTTAATTAATTCAAGTTTATTATCTATAAGGGTTACAATGTGGGGTTTACAGGTTTTGGGTATTGTGTGGTTTACATGTTATAAAATACTAATTACAGAGGGGGCCACTAGGACACCTAGCCTGGCTAGGCATTTCGAGCAGACTTAGATTAATTCTTAACATTAAATCCTTACAGATTATGGTATTAAGGCTAAGTGACTACATCATAATTTGTGAGTTTAGCAATGTGAATGCTTTTGTTTTGGCACAATACAAAGTGTCTATATTGGAGTATCATAGGCAAACTTATGACTAGTTAGAATTTATTATTTTAAGATTAAGATTAGTATTTCTGGGTTTATAGTAAGTGGGTGAGTGTAATTGTGAACCACCAGGTGGTTAGTTGTCGGGGTAGATCAGGGAGATAAGATGTTTTCTAACTGTAGTTTTGAAAATGATGAATGTGTCTGCAGTTCTAGAGTTTTCAGGTAGGGTGTTCCAGATTTTAGGTCCTTTGAAATACATTGAATTTTTGTGAAGGTTTAGTCGAACACGGGGAATGTCATAGAGATGTTTGTATCTGGTGTTATGCCTGTGGATCCTGTCACATCTATCAAGAAAGCATTATAGGTCAAGGTTAATATTGGAATTTAAGGTCCTGTAGATATAGACTGCACAGTAGTAAGTGTGGATGTTCTGAACAGGGAGTAAGTTTAGATCTATGAAGAGTGGGGGGGGTGTTGCCAGGGATGGGATTTAGTGATTATTCTTACTGCGGCTTTTTGTTGGGTTATTATTGGCTTTAGGTGTGTTGCTGCAGTTGAACCCCAAGCACAGACAGCATAGGTGAGGTATGGATATATAAGTGAATGGTATAGTGTGAGAAGGGCAGTTTGCGGCACGTAGTATCGTATCTTCGAGAGGATCCCCACCGTTTTGGATACTTTTTTTGTTATGTGCTGGATATGGGTGCTGAAATTTAGGTTGCTGTCGAGGTATAGGCCAAGGAATTTGCCCTCATTATGTCTGGCAATTAGGGTGTTGTCAATCTTAATGTTAAGTTGTGCAACACCTGCTGTGCTATCAAACATAATGTAGTAGGTTTTGCCAGTGTTAAGTGTAAGTTTATTGGCTGTCATCCAAGTCGATATTTTGAGCAGCTCCTCATTAACAATGGTGTTGAGGGTGGCAAGATTAGGGTGGGAGATGACATAAGTCATGTCGTCAGCAAAGAGAATGGGTTTCAGGTGTTGGGATATGTTTGAAAGATCATTGATGTAAATGAGGAAGAGCAGGGGTCCAAGGACACTTCCCTGTGGAACTCCAGTATCAAGTGGCCGTATTGATGAGGCTGTCTTTAATGGTGACAAACTGATACCTATTACAAAGGTAGGATTTAAAATGTGCAAGCGCATGGCCTCCTATACCATAGTGATCAAGTTTGAGGTGTAGGACGCTGTGGTCTACTGTGTCAAACGCTTTTCTTAGGTCAATATAAATTCCTAGCAGATATTCCTTATTTTCCAATGCTGTGTAAAGCAGGTCTAGCATTTTTATAATTGCATCATTAGTGCTTTTATTTTTCCTGAATCCAAATTGGCAGGGGTTGAGTATGTTTTGTGACGTTGTAAATGAATATAGTCTCCTGTGCACGAGTTTCTCGAAGATTTTGGATAGCAATGGTAAGTTTGATATTGGACTATAGTTGTTTACGTCTGTAGGGTCACCACCTCTATGTACTGGTGTAACCCTTGCTGTCTTGAGTAGTGTCAGGAAAGTGCTAGCTTCTAGTGACTTGTTAAAAAATAATGTAATAGCATGCAAAAGGACATGGGGCCTCTCACTTGTACAATAATGGTGGGACGTGAGACAGATTCCCCGAGTTATTTTAAAGTGACTTTATGATCGCGGTGACTTCCGTGGCTCAGTTGGTACAAGACAGAAGGAATTTGGGAAATTCCCGTCTAGATAGTCCCCGGCATGGGCGTTGGTACGTGGGATTTTACTGGCGAGATTAGATCCTATGTTTGAGAAGAAGTCGTTTATCTTGTTAGCTGTATCAGTGGGATGCAGTGGTGTTTCATGAGGTTTAGTTAGAACAATATTCTTGTTTTTTTCAGTTTGTGGGTCCCCATAATCTGGGAAAGTGTTTTCCAGGTCTTTTTTATATCTCCTCTTGTGTCAGTGAATCTGCTGGAGTAGTACAGTTGTTTGGCTTTCTTTATTAATTTGGTGAGAACTGTTGAATATTGTTTAAGAATATCTTTGTGTATTAAGCCCTGTCTATATTGCTTTTTATATTGGTATTCTTATCAATGGATTTCAGAATGCTGCTGGTTAGCCATGGGCAACCAAGCCGTTTATTCGTGATCTGTTTCGTTTTTATAGGACAATGTTGTATAGTCTAAGTATTTTTGCTAAGAAAAATGTCTGTCCAATCGTCAATACCATTGGCATTGAAGAATTCTGTAGGCCAGTCAACAGTCTCTAGGTCTGCTGTGAAATTCCTTATTGAGGCCTCGTCATGGAGTCTAAATGAAACTTTGTTGTATTCAAGTGGTGGCTTACTAATGTTTGTTAAGAGGAAGGTAGGGTAGTGGTCTGTAGTGCTATCTGTGATTATCCCTGATTTAAGGGGGGCTAGTATATTGGTCCATATGTGGCCTATTATGGTTGCACTTGTCTCAGTCAGCCTGGTTGGTTTAGTTATTGTTGGTATGAGAAGTGTGTTGTTTATATTGTTGATGAAATCAGTTACAGTCTGATCATCTGGTAGGCCAAGGTTGATATTGAAGTCTCCAGCTAAGAGAAGGTGGTGGTTGTTCATTTGTCTGTTTGTTATTAGTGACTTTAGATTCTCACTGAAGTTTGGGATGTTTGTGTGGGGTATCCGGTATATGGCACCGATTGTTATAGGCGTTTTGAGGTTTTTACAGTAAAATTAGCAAAAATGCATTCCCCATATTCATCACTAAAGCAATTAGTGCTAATACAAGATTAGAGTAATGGATTGCAGTACCACCCCCAACTTGGTATGGTCTGCAGTTGTGGATTGCTGTGTATCCTGGTAGTGAGTAGATATCATCTGTGTCCTGCTTAAGCCAGGTCTCAGTAAGAATAATGCAGGAGAAGGGTGTCTTTAGTGACTCAAGGAGTGCCAGGAGGTCATCAAAGTGTTTGCTTAAGGACCTGATGTTGTAGTTAAGAACTGATAGACTTTGAGCAGTGTTCAGGATAGTGCTGGCTTGTGATGCTGTGTAATAAAGGCAGTTACTTTCCAATAAGTTTTGATTGTGTGTTAGATTATGGAGGTTTAGATCAGGGTCAACGTGATCATTCATCTTTTAGGTTTAAATAGTGGTTGTTTATATCCTGTATTATGTGGTGAGTTCTAATACTGATTTCTGTGTGGTGGATTATAATTAGCCCAATTAATTGGTAGCACATGTGTGGCTAGGATTTATGCAAGAAGCAAGGTGGGAGAATCACCTTTGTAAACTGTCTACTTAGTTTGAATAATCAGTGGTTATTAATTCTATAACCGTGGCTGGATCTGATGAAGGTAATATAGCTGGCCAGACCACGGACTTTAAAGTAAAGAAAGCATCATTGCAAGCTCGGAAGGGTCATGTGACGAAATCATACAATAAGTGCATGCGTTAATGAAACGAGACACGGTGAACCCTAATGAATTAAAACTATATTTAGATGCTTTAGAGAGTAGATTTGACTCGTACAAATTGTGGTTTAAAGACTATGAGGAAAATCTGCTGGTGAATTGTGCAAATGATGATGAAAGGGAGTGGCTGTTGGCTCAATATTATGAAGTGGAGGACAACATTCTGTCCTGTAAGAGTGGAGCCTTGAGCAAATTAAAGGGTGTTAACAATGCTGCTGGTCACCTAAACTCCTGGAAGTTAATTTGCCAGAAAATGTACATTTTCCACACTGTGGCGGGGCGGAGTTCTTTATTAAATGATTCAAATTGCTTCTTTTTCTAGGAGACGATTCCAGCTAGCTCTAGATTGAAAGGCTGTTCTCCTAGTAGGCCTTACAATTTCTTCTTCTTGCATCACTCATTCAGCGCTATCTTCAATATCACCTGCGCCACTTTCCCTTAGCTTGTCATTTTCGGGTGACGGAACGCCATTTAATTCCAAGGGAATCAATTTATTAATGGTACGCAAACTTTCCTGACCATGACACAACACTTTGACATTCCTGACAACACATTGTGCGTCTGGGTATAATGTTACTACCTTGCCCAGGGGCCACACTGTTCGATGTTGCTCAGTATCAATTTTACACAATGTCACTTGGTTGAATATTCTGCCGATTTACTGCTTCTGTCACACCATAAAAGTGTTCAAGTAATGTAAGAAGATACTCATTGGCCACACTGTAGGCCAATGATTAATTACTTTATTTAACATCTTGAATATATCACCCAACACTGCCGCATCATTGTAATCTTCATCACTTTCCACAGGATTATCTCTATAGATAGGTGCAGCTTCCAGCTTCCGTCCATATATTAGGTGAGGAGTCAGTATGTCCGCATCAGGGGTATCAGTCATGTACGAGAGCAGGCAATTATTTATCCGATTCTCCGCCTCCACCAACACTGCACGGAACTCCTAATTAATTCGATTCCGGTGCAACACTTTATGGAGACACCTTTTCAATGTACCTATCATTCTTTCGTACAACCCCTCCTGCCAAGGGGCTCTGGGTGTAACAAATTTCCAGACGCACCCTCGCTGGGTTAATAGAGATTATACCTCATTACTCTTATTTTTTTTTTATATTTTATTTAAAAACTTTACAGCTTAATATTAAATAAAAAGATATAAAATGGGTACAGTAGGATCCTCAATCCTACAGAACATACACTAACAAATTATAACAACACATTGTAATTGACATAAAAGAGGTCACCCATATACACTCACAAATTTTTCCATATAACATACTACTACAATATAAACAATATAATCTATATAAACCTTTTAGATTTATATAGTTAACATAATATGACTGTGACATATGACAAAGGTTCACAACCTTCACAGTAGACAATCAGAGGAATGACCTACATCATAATTTCATTAAAACAAGTACATGCTCTTCCCAAAATTAACCCCCTATACAATAAAAATTACCTAAAAACATACATACGTGCCTCACTACAATCCCTCTTTAATCATTGAAAAAAAAATGAAAATCTTAAGCCTCCACTTATACTAAATAAATATTAATACACCCTCTTCCATCGGCTGAGCACATTATATAAAGAGACTAAACCATACTTTCCCCATTACAAAATTTTAATGAGTCATTACAAATTTATGGAAGTCATTGGCCTTCCATCCCTCATCAACTGGAAGAGCACATTATATAATGATAAAATAAAGTCAGTACACTCGCTAAACTCCAACACAAAACACAAACAACAAAACAATTTAAAAACCTCTAATTGCGATACGATTATCACACATGAAATATGCCCAGTAAAGGCTATAAACGTACAATCTACATAAACCCAAAAGCTCTGCAAGGTCTTACACCTATAATCTTGACACCATTCACATTTAATACATGAAGGAGGTCATGACGACCCTGACACATCAAACAGAATTCTCCATACGTTACTACGTAATTAATTGATATCACCACCTTTGATTTCTGTGCCCACTTGCATGCTACATACACTTATGCCACACATCTACACCTTCTATATCCACATACACTTCACTCTCACCCCTCCCCAGGAGGCGACCCCGCTGTGTCCCCCTGAATTTCCTCTTCTCATATGTAATCCCCAAACCCCCACCCTTTACTCACTCAGCCCAAGTCGCAGATTCATGAGAAACCCTAACGTTAACATTCTATAACCTTCCGAAAAATCCTTCTCCCACCTCCTCCCATACAGTTCTCTATTACGACACATCGTACGATAAACCGTTACCGCTAGTACCCGCCTCCGCACCTCACAATCCCCCCTTCCCCTCATCACCCACGATATATATATATAGTCCACTATTATATAATCCAAAGCTCTTGTGACACCCTCGTCAAACTCTCCCACATCTAGGCTTAGTGCACGTAGAACCGACACCCCTCGGCCCCCCACCCCCTGTACAACCCTACTTAACCAATACCTAACACCCTCCAGTCCCTCACAAAAGTATACTGCATGGAACGCCGTCTCATCCTCCCCACAGATTCCACACCTTCCACCCACAATTACCCCTCTGGTTCTTAGTACCTCCCCCGACGGTCGTATGCCATGCAGAAAACGATACGTTACCTCCCTCACCCTAGGCTTTAACTTCAACTTGCTGAACCTATACCAAACTCTCTTCCATGCGTACATGGGGAACAATCCCTCAACTGGTACAACAATCCTTTCTGCAAGCAACCTACACAAAACCCCTATTCGAATTTTCCTGGGATCTCTAACCAACATCAAAGCCCTCAAAACAGTTTCACATTCCCTCAACTCCACACCATTATACAACTTACCCAACCTATCATGTACTTTTTCCATCTGCTTCTCTCCCCTCACTCCTTCGCGCAAAACCTCCCATTTAAGAAACACACATTTAATTATCCTTCTCAGATCCATCAACCCCAACCCACCCTGGCGCACAGGTAACATTACAACCTCTCTCCGCAGCCAATCGCACCTTGAACCCCACAAAAAATTAAACACCCGTCTCAGAATTCCCAGAATCACCGTCCCTGTTATTGGGAACACGGCTGCTACGTGCCAAACCTTACTATACAATAATACATTTATTACAATCACTCGTTGCACGAGAGTCAGATGATGAGGTCGCAATGCACCCAGATGCCCCAGAATCCTTTCCATCAATCTATTTGAGTTTTCCTCTCGAACAGCGTCCAAGTCGTCCTTATAGATGATACTACAAATTTTTAAAGACCCCGTGTGTTTCCTCAAAACGTTACATCTCGCCCCTCCCCCTCCACCCAATCACCTAACCCCATGATCATTGACTTCTCGCTATTTACCTGCATCCCTGTTGCATTTCCAAACATTTGCACATCATCATCCAAAACCCCCAACGCCATCCCCTCTCGAACCAGGACTGTTGTATCATCTACACATCCTATTATTCCAGGCCACACTTTCCCATCCTCCCCCACACCCCCACTCTTGTTACATATCATTCAACCATTCTATAGAAGGGGTCCTAAATGCACTCAACATTTGTGACATGGGACACCCCTGCCTAAGTCCCCTACCCATTACAATCTCTTCCCCCAAGCATCCATTAATCTGTACCCTCATCTTAGCTCCTTTGTACAACGTGGTTACCCAATTAACTATTTCTTTCCCATAACCCTGCCTCCCAAGTATAGCTCCCAATGCTCCCCTTTCCACCCTATCATAGGCCCCCTGCCAGTCTAAAGCCAACAACGCCACCCTTTCCCCCCCCCCTTTTGACTCCACAAAACTTCTCAGTATTCCATGACCTTCAAACATCGACCTTCCAGGCAAACCATACTGCATTTTCGAAACCACTCTCCCTACCACACATTTAAACAGATTACCTAAGACTTTAGCGAACAAATTATAATCAGCACATAACAGAGATATAGCACGGTACTCCTTGAGGGTGTGCTGCCCCTTACCCTTCGGGACCAACACTATAACTGCTGTTGCTTGCTTGTCCCCCATCACACCCTTCTCCTTCATCTGATTTAATAACCTACCCATGAAACCCCTTATCACCTCCCAATGTTGGAGATAAAATTCAGCCGGGAGACCGTCTATTCCTGGTGCTTTGCCCTTCCTCATTCCCCTTAAAGCCAACTCTATTTCCTTTTCCGTTATTACCCCCCTAAAGCCTTCCTATCACTATTCCCTGAATTACACATCACATACTCACACACCTTCTCTAAAGCCACATTCCCCACCCTCCCACTTTTCCAATACCATTCATACCATTTATCAGCATACGCACACATTCCTTTCATAGTTCGTATCTCCTGACCCACCCTATAACCTCCCGCCATCTCATGTACCTCTAACCTCGGAATAGCTGTAACCTGCTGTCTTCGTTTTTGACGTTGCAACACACACGCCGATGGCTTGTCTCCCCAAAGCACCTCCTGTACCCCTGCCTGCACCCTTACCACTTGAAACCTTTCATTTTGTAACTCCCTTAGTCTCCCCTTGACCTCGACAATTTCATCCATAGGATAGCTTCCCCCCACAGCCCCCTGCCCATAACAACCCCTTAACCTGTCCTCTAAATAATTTGAAAGTCCATGTTTTAAATCATTGATACGTTTTCCCACCCCCACATAATATTTCCTAATCCTTTCCTTGGCTACACAATCCCACCATTGCACTACATCTTCCACTCCCTGTGCCTCCTCGCTAAGCTCCTTCCACAGGACAGAAAATCCCTCGAACCCCTCCTCATCACTCAATGCACTTATATTTAATTTCCAGTAACTCCTGTATATTTCTGCAAGCGCCTCCCACCCAACCTCCACCAACACTGCTCTATGATCCGACCATGCTGCTTCAACAGTTTTGAAAGATCGCACTACAACCCCGTGAGAAAGATACACTCTAACCTCGCTGCATGCCCTCTCCTAACAAACGTATGCTCTGTCTCCCACCCCCCATCCCTCGAATGCATCCCGTAACCTAATATCCCTCATTAAGTCTCTTAGGGTCACCGACACATAGCCTGCCCCTTTCGGTTCCACATCAGCCCTCCTAATAACGCAGTTCTAATCACCTCCTACTATTGCCACCTCCGGTAATGCATGGAAAAAAACACAAGGTCTTCACACACAAACTCCTGCTTCACCTGTACATTATTCTCTGCAGGCGCATATACGCTATTAAAGGCCACACGTTTGCCCATCCACCAACCATCTACGCACAACACCCTTCCCCCTCCCCCCTCACTTCTCTGCCTCCATAATTAATATACCAACTCCTCCTTTCAAACAGGCAGATGGCAGGGTTACCACCTGAAACCCCGCCACCTCCAACACCCTACCCTCCTTAAAATTATCCTCCTGAAGGAACACAACATCCACTCTAAATTTATTCAGAAAAATTCTAAATCATTCTCTCTTTACACTATTACACAAACCATTAACGTTTACTGTCATACGCCAGAGGCCTATTAAAGTTTCCACCCCTGCCTCCTCTCTTCACTCTTCTGATGGGCATCAGAACGTGTGGGTCTACTTGTCACCTGCACACTTCCCTCTCTCCCTTCCCCCCTTCTTTCGGTGCCTCCTGTCGTGGCCACCACTACCTTCACCTTCTGCCCGTATTTGCTTCCCAGGCCATTGCACTGGTGTTAGGACATCATCTGAATCCGACACAGCGGCCCTCTTTCTTGTGACAATCGCATCCTCCATAGCCTGGTCTGGGGATGCCTCACAATGTACCTCAACCTCCACTGTACACTGTTGCAATGATCTCGGTGACAACTCAGTCACGCTGTCACTCCCATCGTCTGAATAGTTCTCCTGTTGCTGATGCACCACAGCCGTCAACTCGTCTTCTACCACCTTTCCAGGTGCAGCCGCCTCCTCAGGCGGTGACAAGGACTTCAGAACCTCAGCTAATTCCTCCTCAATTTCCAACACTTCCTCCTGAACTTTTTGCTCATCTCGATCCTCTGGAAGCGTCTCTTGGCCAGGTAACTGGTCAAGGGCCTCACCCTCTCCCCCAGCCTTATGCACCTCATCCACTATCTCGCTCCATAGACAACCACGCCTTCCTTCACGTCATTGAGCATCACCTGCTTCCTCCGGTGTAGAAGCGGATGTCTCCGCCTCTGGGCCAGGAGCTCGTTGCCTCTTCCCACACACCGCCGCTATGTGATCATATTCCCCATAGTCGGCATGTACGTCTTTGCCCGGCATACAACACCATGACCTGTGTCCTGAATTCCTTTAGGTACACGTAAGGCGGTATGGGGTGTCGCAATGTCATTTTTAGGTTAAAAGTGCCCTCTGGAAGACCTGCATAGGCACCCGTCACCCATGTACCATGCTGGGCCAAATGAACAGTTCCGTATTCCTCAGAAACTTTTCCCTCTTCAAGGGGGGCTCCTTGGCGTGGTGAAGAGGCTCTTGGTCTGAGGAATTAGCCCTGTCGGTCTTCTTCCTCAGACCGAACCTAATCACCCCCCATTCTCCCCTCCCCTATCCCATCCTCCCCATCCTCCCCTTTTTCCATTCCTCCTCCTCCTCCTCACCCCTCCCTTTTGCCCTTCCTCTTTTTAGCCTTCGTGATTTCTCCCACAGGCGCGCTAGTTCCTAGGTAGGGGAAAGGACACCGGGGTCCATCCCATTCCGTTGAGGTTTCTTGGCGGTGGCGTAGTCTGCCGTGGAATCTGGATTGCCTAGGGATGTCCCGATCCCTCTCCGGTATCCCGGAGTAGCTTTGGGTGTCTTTTGGGCGACGGGTGTATCTCTGGAAGCCACCTTTCGGATTCCGGGGGTGGTGGCTGAAGGAGGTATGCTTTGTGGCGGATATCCGGCCGCCCTCTCTTTTGTCCACCGAGGTAGCTCGGCAGATGTGAGGTTGCTATCCCGGATTGCTGGTTTACTGGCATGAAGGGTAGGGTATGGCACGGGTTCCATGCTGCATCTGCGCTACTAGCGGTGTCGAGTCCTCTTAGGCGCGGAGGGAGATTTCCGGCCCTTTCATTCCTCCTGGGAACTATTCCTCCCCGCTCCCCCCTTTTTTTATTCTTTTTTTTGTTTTTATTTTCTTTTCTTCTTTCTTTTTTTTTCTTAAAAACAAAAAGCAAAGGAGTAACCTAACCATGGCAGCCCTAGTCCATGAAACCACTACCCCCGGGCCCCTTCTTGATACCGCACCCCATTCTGACCCTGCCTTGTGTTTAGACCACTCTTCGGACACTCCTGATGCCCCTGTACCTCTTGCTGGTGCTGTTTCCTCACCCGCTTCAGGTACCGGGGCTTCGACTGACTCCTTCGATTTGTCTGAACTCTGCTCTCCTTTGACTATGCTTCCGGCTTCTCCCTCTACGGTACGGCAATTTTCGAATCGCCCACCCATTTCATGCCGGACCAACTCCGGTCCTACTCCTAAACGCCAACGTCAATCTCCTGATGATGCTCCGTCGTTACCTTCCCATTCTACTCGGAAACGACCGACACGTCAAGCACTCCCTCTCCACGCTCAGTTTCGGACCACACAATGGACTAAATTCTTTACTTTAAGACCAACTTCTTCTTCTGCCTACCTTTCTGACCATAGTATTGCCAAAGCGCTCCTGCGTCATGTTGGCAGAGATATTTCATTTCACGCTCTCAAGAGCGGTACGCGCATCGTCACTGTCCAGAATGCTACCCAAGCTCATGATCTTTCTCTCCTTTCGAATATCGATACTACTCCTATCACTATTGAAAAACATCTTTCTCTCAATTCTTGTAGTGGTACTGTCATTCTGCCCCATACCATAGTCCAACAGAATTTCCAGTCATGTGGCAATGACATTTTTGAACAGCTGGAACTCCAGGATCTCCCAATCCTCAAAGTAGACACTTATGTCCTTCCTGCCCGGGGGCGGAGACGTTACCCTTGCAATGTGGCTCGTTTAACTTTTGACAGCCGAGAACTCCCGTCCTCTGTATATGTCGCGGGACATCGGTTACAAGTTCGAAAGGTGATACCTACACCGCAACAATGTAGAAATTGCTGGCGTTTTGGTCACCCAGCGAAATATTGCAGATCTATGGCCGAATGCCCAGTCTGTGGTGCCGACGACCATTCTAATACATCTTGCAGTCAACCTCCATCTTGCCTTAATTGTAATGAAGCTCACCCTTCGTACTCCCGCCGTTGCCAGGTCTACTTAAATGAACGTGAAATCCGTTGCCTCAAAGAGGCAGAAGGTCTCCCTTATGCTATGGCAGTTACTCATCTCCGCCTCCAAGGGAGACTACCCCGTGTTTCTTATTCTCGTGTTTCCAAACGTCCCCCCACTTCTGGGGTCCCATCTTCTGCAGCCTCCTCTGTTGTTACCCCTCCCATAGCCACTACGGCATCTAATCCTTTTGCTGTCCTTGGCTCTGACGTCCCGACTACAACTCAGTCTGTTCTCACATCTTCGCGTCCTTCCTCACAAGCCCCAGTATCGACAAGACCTCGTACGACACCTAATACCAATCGCCCCTCTACTCAGAAGTCCAAAAAATCCACATTGCTCAAATCTTCTTTGCCTCTTCCTTCCCTTCTTCCGCCTCCACACTTTACCTTTCCAGTCTCTGTACCTAGTTCTTCCCCTCTCTCTGGCTCTATTACAAGTGTGGAGATTCACCCTCCTCCTCATACTATGCCTTCCACCCCCGTCCCCTCCCAAGTTTCTCCCTCTTCTGTCACCTCCCAGGTTTCTGCCTCTTCTGTCCCCCCCCACACTTCATCTCCAGTCCCTTACACTTTTCCCTCCCCCTCTACTTTGGTACAGTCCATTACTGTCCCAATCTTTACTCACCCTCCTCCTCCTATCTCCAATATGGTCTCCCATACATCTTTGAATTCAGAAACACTTGAAGCCATTTCAGAATATATTGCAGAGACTAAACCTTCAATGGACACTGATTCACTTCCTGTTCCTTCTCTTCCCTCTCCTCCATCTTCACAACCCCATTCTTCGCAACGCTCCATTCCTTCGCTACTTGAACATCTTCCAATGCCACCACACGTTGACTTTTCTAACCCCTCTAGTCCGTAGGTGCCTTTACCTACAGATTCCTGATATTTTCTTCATCGCCAATCATGGCCTATTTACAGTGGAATATCCGCGGCCTCAGGGGTAATCGGGGTGAGCTTCAGATGTTGCTTTCCAGGTTTTCCCCTGTTGGTGCTTGCTTACAAGAACCAAAATTACACTCGGCTGTTTTCCAACCTATCTCAGGCTATAATTTATTGTATTCTTCGGATCCTTTCTCAGATGGGACCTTTAATGAAAGTGCCCTTCTTCTACGCAATGATATTCCGTACTGTCAACTATTTGTCCATACCTCGCTGCATTACACTGCAGCCCGTATCCACTTGAATAAGTGGTTTACAATATGTTCTTTATATCTCTCTCCTTCTCGAGCATTTTCTATCCCAGACTTTGCCTTTCTTGTTTCATCCTTACCACCACCACTTCTGTTACTTGGTGATTTTAATGCCCACCATTTCCTCTGGGGGGGGTCTCATTGTGACTCACGTGGCATTCAGTTGGAGGCTTTTCTTGCCTCTCACCCCCTCCATGTTTTAAATACGGGTACTCCCACCCATTTTGATCCTCGTACTCATACTCTCTCTTGCATCGATCTATCAGTCTGCTCTTCCTCCACTGCACTAGACTTCACCTGGTCTGTTCTACCAGACTTACATGACAGCGATCATTTTCCGATCATTCTTACTTCTCCTTCCTATTCACCACCTTTCCGTAGCCCTCGCTGGCAGTTTGATCGGGCAAATTGGGATCTTTACTCACACCTCACTGCTTTTAGTGAGGTTCCTTCTTCATCCTCCATTGATGAGCTCCTACACATCTTCTCGACATCAGTTTATACCGCAGCTTCTCATTCTATACCCCAAACCTCAGGCAGGCATTCTCAGAAGTGCGTGCCTTGGTGGTCTCCTGCTTGTGCTCGTGCAGTACGTTTGAAACGTGCTGCATGGGGCAGGTACCGGTACAATAGAACCGCTGAGAGACTTGTTGATTTTAAGCAGAAGCGTGCGATCGCTCGCCGTGTCATCCGTGAAGCTAAACGCACTTGTTGGCGAGACTATGTTTCCACCATCACCTCTGCTTCTTCTATGAGTGCAGTGTGGAAAAAAGTGAGGAAATTGAGTGGTAAATACTCTCCTGACCCGGCTCCTGTTCTACGGGTCACTGGTGTTGATATAGCAAACCCTCTCGACGTTGCCATTGAACTTGGCACACATCTGGTCCGTATTTCCCGAGGGCTCCATCTATGCCCCTCGTTTCTTTCCTCAAAGTCTGCCAGAGAGTTAGTACCCTTGGACTTTTCTTCTCTCGGAGAAGAACAGTATAATGTGCCTTTTACACTTCAAGAACTGGAGGCAACGCTCTCAGCTTGCCGATCATCGGCAGCTGGGCCTGATGACATTCATATTCGTATGTTACAACATTTACATCGGTCAGCCCTTGTAGTCCTCTTACACCTCTTCAATCTTATTTGGGCACAAGGAGTTCTTCCCCAGCTGTGGAAATCTGCCATTGTTCTCCCTTTCCGCAAACCGGGTACTACAGGACATGATGCCTCCCACTATCGCCCCATCGCTCTTACAAGTGCAGTTTGCAAAGTGATGGAACGCCTCGTAAATCGACGTTTAATGTGGTATTTAGAGACTCACAACAGTCTCTCCGCTAGTCAATATGGCTTTCGTAAGGGTCGTTCTACCATAGACCCCTTACTACGCTTGGATACGTATGTTCGTAATGCCTTTGCGAATAATCACTCAGTTATTGCCATATTTTTTGACCTTGAGAAGGCATATGACACAACTTGGAGGTATAATATTTTGGCCCAGGCCCATTCCTTAGGCCTCCGAGGCAATCTACCATCCTTCCTTAAGAACTTTTTAACTGACAGACATTTCCGTGTTCGAGTCAATAATGTTCTTTCCCCGGACTTCGTCCAAGCTGAAGGTGTCCCTCAGGGATGTGTTCTAAGCACAACACTTTTTCTCCTTGCTATAAATGATTTGGCCTCTGTTCTTCCACCCAATATTTGGTCATCACTCTATGTTGATGACTTCGCTATTGCTTGTGCAGGCGCTGACTGTCACCTTATTGCAGTTTCTCTCCAGCATGCGGTCGACCGTGTTTCCACTTGGGCCACCACACATGGGTTTAAATTTTCAAGTACCAAAACTCACCAAATCACTTTCACTAGACGCTCTGTTATCTCCGATCATCCTTTGTATCTCTATGGCTCCCGTATCCCCGAACGTGATACAGTCAGGTTTCTAGGCCTTCTCTTTGACCGTCGGTTAACCTGGAAACCTCACATTACCTCTCTGAAGGCAACTTGTCACAGCCGGCTAAACCTTCTTAAAACCCTTGCTCATCTTTCCTGGGGAGCTGATCGTCGAACTCTGCTTCGCCTACATTCAGCCCTCGTTTTATCGAAACTCGATTATGGTGACCAGATTTATTCCGCGGCCTCTCCTGCTACTCTCTCTAGCCTTAACTCTATCCATCACCAAGGCTTACGTTTGTGCCTTGGTGCTTTTCGCTCTTCCCCTGTTGAGAGCCTCTATGCAGAAGCAAATGTTCCATCCTTGTCTGATCGCCGTGATGCCCATTGCCTTCGTTACTATGTACGCTCTCACGATCTACACAATCCTTCCATTTATAGAATGGTCACCGATATTAGTAGACATTCTTTATTCGTTCGCCGCCCCTGTTTGCTCCGTCCCTTTTCTCTTCGCCTACATTCACTCTTGTCTTCCCTTCAGTTACCACCTTTATATGTTCATGTAGCATCTCACTTTTCCCTACCCCCCTGGGAAGTTCCAGCTGTTCGGGTCTGTTCTTTCTCACTCCCTTGCTCAAAAGCTCAACTGCCTACGGTGGCTTCCCGCTCTCTTTTTCTTGATCACTTCCACTCCCATTCTCATGCCACCGCTGTGTACACAGATGGCTCTAAGTCTTCAGACGGCGTCGGATTCGCAGCAGTGTTTCCGGACAGCGTCGTACGAGGGCATTTACTATCTTCAGCTAGCATTTTTACTGCTGAACTGTATGCCATTCTTGCAGCACTTATTCGTATCGCATCTATGCCTGTGTCATCATTTGTAGTAGTCTCAGACTCCCTTAGTGCTCTACAGGCTATACGAAAATTTGATACATCTCATCCCCTAGTTCTCCGTATCCAACTTTGGCTACGCCGTATCTCTACCAAACATAAAGATATTGTTTTTTGTTGGGTCCCTGGTCATGTCGACATACAGGGCAATGAACAGGCAGACACTGCTGCGCGGTCAGCAGTATATGACCTACCAATTTCCTATCGAGGTGTTCCATTTCTGGACTATTTTGCTGCAATAGCTACCCACCTTCGCACCCGTTGGCAACAACGTTGGTCAACTCTGCTCGGTAACAAACTTCATTCTATTAAACCGAGCATAGGTTACTGGCCGTCTTCTTGTCATCAGTGCCGAAGTTGGGAGACCACTCTCTCCCGCCTTCGCATTGGCCACACTCGTCTTACTCATGGGTATCTCATGGAGAGGCACCCTGTTCCTCTCTGTGAGCAGTGTCAAGTTCCAGTATCGATTAGCCACATTCTGTTAGACTGCCCTCTCTATCACCGAGCATGCAGAATTTACCTCCAACGTCGTCTTCGTTCTACTACTCTCTCTTTACCTTCCCTTCTTGCTGATGGACCCTCCTTTAATCCTGACTCTCTCATTGACTTCTTGACAGCGACTGATTTACTCCACAAACTCTGATGATACTTTTCGCACTCCCCTCAGCCCTTTCTGGTTCAGTCTCTTGCTGCCCTTTACCCTTTCACCATCCACTGCCCCGCTGTTATCCGTAACCTGTTGCTCATCCATCTCCCTTTTGCCACCTGATGCCCTCACTTCCTTCCTGCCCTGCAGCGCTGTATAGTCCTTGTGGCTTAGCGCTTCTTTTTGATTATAATAATAATAATCAGAAACTTTTCTGATGTCTGTCTCATCAGCCTCAAAGGGGACATTATGCAGTTTGATCCATGTATAATGTCTGGATACATCGATCATCCTCACACAAACAGCTGGTGTTGCATCAAGGCTTAAGTCCTGAAAACGGTTGACCAACGATTCATAAACCGTTGCTGAGAGCAGTTTCACAAAAAATCTACATGCTCCGTTCAATGCTACCCCATACAACTCTCCATCCTGAATGCCATACGTGTCTCTGATGATTTTGGGTAGTAATACCTGGGCTGAAACTGGCGTTATTGCCCCACTGAGAAGTTCAACGCTGACAGTGTTGATCCTGCGTCTATGACTGAACGCCATGTTGACTAATGGTAGTTCTCCTGGGCTGACGGCAGAGGCGCGACAAGCACCACCTCACACTACTGCAGTCAGGAAACTGAAGAGCGTTTGCACAGGAGGTCCACACGGCCCGAGAGCTATGCAAGCAATGACCAATGATTAATTACTTTATTTAACATCTTGAATATATCACCCAACACTGCCGCATCATTGTAATCTTCATCACTTTCCACAGGATTATCTCTATAGATAGGTGCAACTTCCAACTTCCGTCCATATATTAGGTGAGGAGTCAGTATGTCCGCATCAGGGGGTATCACTCATGTATGAGAGCAGGCAATTATTTATCCGATTCTCCGCCTCCACCAACACTGCACGGAACTCCTAATTAATTCGATTCCGGTGCAACACTTTATGGAGACACCTTTTCAATGTACCTATCATTCTTTCGTACAACCCCTCCTGCCTAGGGGCTCTGGGTGTAACAAATTTCCAGACGCACCCTCGCAGGGTTAACAGAGATTATACCTCATTACTCTTATTTAATTCCATCAAGTGTTGAGCACCCGCTACAAAATTTGTGGCATCTGAAATCGTCAATCTCGGACAGGATCTCCTAGCTGCAAACTTCCGAAACGGCTGTATGAACTCTTCTGCAGGCAAGTCCTGAGCCACTTCTAAATGAACTGGCCTAGTAGTGGTACAGGTGAACAAGCATACCATCTGAAGTACCCGTTAAAATGATTGAACCACTATAGTCCGCACTTGTTACATCAAATGGTTTTATTAACTGCACACGTCCCTTGGGCAATGGTGGAGGTCCTGGGTACATATAGGTTCTGGCGCCCACACGACTACATATTACACACGACTTGATAACTCCTTTTACACTTTGTCGTCCTTGTGGAATCCAGGAAGTTTCCCTAATAAATTTAAGGTATCTTGTACCCCACCATGCATTACATTTTTATGGGCATTTAAAACAATCAAAATTGTCAGATGATGAGTTTTGGGCAATAAGATAGGGTGTTTAGCATATTCACCCAATTCAGCATTTTGTAACCTACCTCTGCACCTGATTACATCATCCTTTAAATACAGCCCCAATTTCTCTATTATTGAGCACTTCACTGGAGGTAGCACCAAACAATACACTCCTGAAGCAAAAGGTTTTCAGAGGACTAATGGGTCGCTAGGATCCTCAGGCCACAAGAACCGTGTGCAATCCCGGTCTTCCTCTTGCAAACCCACTCTCAGGACCAGGAGTAGCTCAAGTTTTCCCACACGCCTCCGTGGGGTAACTGCTGTAAATAATGTATGGCTGTCACCTTCTAACTAGTTTACTTGTATGAAGGCAATGATGAGGCTCATACAGGTAGATTAATTCCCCACAAATACAGTATATAAATTATCATATGGACCTAAGTATCCCAATTTCCTCAATAAAATTGGCAAACTATGATTAACATGGGTTAGTTTAGTTTAATCTGTTTATTATAAGAAAAGATAAGATTTCGTTCGGATTTTTAACCCAGGAGGGTTAGCCACCCAGGAAAGTCAGTGCATCATCGAGGACTGTCTAACTTATTTCCATTGTGGTCCTCAATCTTGTCCCTCAGGATGCGACCCCACACCCAGGTACCTATTTGCTACTAACTGAACAGGACAACAGGTATAGGGAAATGCGTCGAAATGCTTCCACCCGCCGGGAATCGAACCCAGGCCCTCCGTGTGTGAAGCGAGAGCTTTAGCCACCAGGCCACCGGGTCACCCCGTACCCATCCTACGGGCGGTAGTCAAAAGATTGCAGAGGTACATAATGGGTCCAGGGACTGGGCCCCCAAAGTTTTGATAGCTGAACTATGTACAAAGGTAATGAATCCTGTAAGTAAAGTTACTTACTTACGTTTTTACATGGCTACAATCTTGAACAAATTATAGGGTAATGAGCAATTCACAAGTCCACACCCAGTCACGACTATGAGTTACTGGTGCGAATATTAATTGTTGGGTCTCACACACACACACACACACACACACACACACACACACACACACACACACACACACACACACACACACACACACACACACACACACACACATCTTTAAAAAAGGAGACAGACATGAAGCCCTAAACTACAGACCAGTGTCACTGACATGTATAGTATGCAAAGTCATGGAGAAGATTATCAGAAGAGTGGTGGAACACCTAGAAAGGAATGATCTCATCAACAGCAGCCAACATGGTTTCAGGGACGGGAAATCCTGTGTCACAAACCTACTGGAGTTCTATGACATGGTGACAGCAGTAAGACAAGAGAGAGAGGGGTGGGTGGATTGCATATTCTTGGACTGCAAGAAGGCGTTTGACACACTTCCACACAAGAGATTGGTGCAAAAACTGGAGGACCAAGCAGGGATAACAGGGAAGGCACTGCAATGGATCAGGGAATACTTGTCAGGAAGACAGCAGCGAGTCATGGTACGTGGCGAGGTGTCAGAGTGGGCACCTGTGACCAGTGGGGTCCCACAGGGGTCAGTCCTAGGACCAGTGCTGTTTCTGGTATTTGTGAATGACATGACGGAAGGAATAGACACTGAGGTGTCCCTGTTTGCAGATGACGTGAAGTTGATGAGAAGAATTCACTTGATCGAAGACCAGGCAGAACTACAAAGGGATCTGGACAGGCTGCAGACCTGGTCCAGCAATTGGCTCCTGGAGTTCAATCTCACCAAGTGCAAAGTCATTAAGATTGGGGAAGGGCAAAGAAGACCGCAGATGGAGTACAGTCTAGGGGGCCAGAGACTACAAACCTCACTCAAGGAAAAAGATCTTGGGGTGAGTATAACACCAGGCACATCTGAAGTGCACATCAACCAAATAACTGCTGCAGCATATGGGCGCCTAGCAAACCTCAGAACAGCATTCCGACATCTTAATAAGGAATCGTTCAGGACCCTGTACACCGTGTACGTTAGGCCTATATTGGAGTATGCGGCACCAGTTTGGAACCCACACCTAGCCAAGCACGTAACGAAACTAGAGAAAGTGCAAAGGTTTGCAACAAGACTAGTCCCAGAGCTAAGAGGTATGTCCTACGAGGAGAGGTTAAGGGAAATCAACCTGACGACACTGGAGGACAGGAGAGATAGGGGGGACATGATAACGACATACAAAATACTGAGAGGAATTGACAAGGTGGACAAAGATAGGATGTTCCAGAGATTGGACACAGTAACAAGGGGACACAGTTGGAAGTTGAAGACACAAATGAATCACAGGGATGTTAGGAAGTATTTCTTCAGCCACAGAATAGTCAGTAAGTGGAATAGTTTGGGAAGCGATACAGTGGAGGCAGGATCCATACATAGCTTTAAGCAGAGGTATGATAAAGCTCACGGTTCATGGAGAGTGACCTAGTAGCGATCAGTGAAGAGGCAGGGCCAGTGTCATGTGGGTTTTCGATAAAGTGGATGGGGTAAGAATACTCACGTAGGCTGGTACATATAACGGAAAGTATGGGAAGGCACCAACATGGAAACAAATCCTAGTAGAAGGTCACCAGGGAAAGTAATCTGGTCAACAACAAGGAAGGAAGCAGTGAAGTCTCTACCTTGGATAGAAAAAGTTAGGGAAGTCCGACCGCGGACACGCAGGTGAGAACCAGCTACTCCACTAAGGGAGGACACATGAGTCGGTTCTACGAGAAGGACATGTCGTAACTGCTTATCCCTAAACAAACTAGACCTGACAATATTGACTTGTGCACCAGAGTCCATGAACAAATGAACGGGCGCATTATGAACAGATGCTTGCACTATAGGGCCTATGGTTGCATTGGAAGTTATGTGCAAACAAAAAGGTGGATTTTCATCAGCAAAGATTTGTTCCACTTCATCCCTAAAATCATCTATGTCAGAGACATGTGAAGCAACAGCATCAGCAGGATTGTCATTCTCGAGACTGCTTAAGGCTTCAAAGGAATTGTGAACGGGGATGGTGTACTCATTATCACCTACTGTCGCCATGGGACGGTTTGACTGGGGCGCTCGAATTCCCCCGAATTGGAAGAATGAGCCTGGTTCTGGTTATTTTGAAAACCACGATGTCTATTTCCTCTACGGGTTCTGCGGTTGGAATGGCCACGGAAAGACCTAGAGTACTGAAGGTTGTAGAGAGCATTGCACTCAGATGTGTCATGTCCATGTATTCTATGATAAGTACAGTAGGGAAGATCTGACTGGTACTCATCATCAGTACGACGCCTCTTAGGGTAACTATCAGGACAATTAATTGCAATATGGCCACGGAAACCACAGTTGTAACAAGTCCGCTGACTATGGTTACTGAATGTACTATGAATACTACGAGGTTTATAATGACTCTGTACACTGGTCCTTGGTGATCGCTGAGATGGTTGACGACCACGATTTGTCGCTCTGGCGCAAACAAGAGGTGGTGCAGACTGAGGCATAGGTGTGAAATTACTTTTGATACATGGGAAAGTACCCTGGGGGCACAAGGAACGTACATGATTTAGGGCTGTAAGTGGTTCCATCGTCACAGTTGGAGGATTAGCCTCATAAGCACACACGGAAGCAGGCGGCATTAGTTCTTTGATTGCTCCAAAAGTTGCTATTTTAGCAAACGATGCTGTGGATTGTTTATCCTCGTCAGGGGCAAAAGCTGAGGACTGGACAGCATTGATAAATGATGATAAAAGTTTGTCTAATCTAACAGCAAATGCACTCAACGATTCATTAGTCATGGGTGTAGCATTCACTAGTTCCCTAAGAACGACATATGGATCAGCTGTTTTTACTGGTACGAGGAAAGAACGAATCAGTTCCTCATATTGTGACCACTTAGTAAGATTCCTGAAGTCTCGCATATCAAGGAGATCAACAACGTGAACAGCAGCAGGGGACCGATGAAGAGCTTCTTTCGCAAGTCTGATAAGACTTTCCTCGGAAGGAGGACCTTCAACTAGAGCATTAACACGAGAACGAATGGCAGTAAACCATGCTTCCAGACTATGTACATGGCCATTGAATAAAGGTAACGCATCAAGGGAATCACGAGTAAAACTGTAGTGTCTCAGTGTCTGGGTCGGTCTGTCAGTCCATAAGGAACTATGAGGACTGATGACAGGAGCAGCAGTAGCCTGAGAGGTCTGAGTGTCGAAATTCACTAAAGTATCACTTGACGGTATGTGAGACATAATGGCAAAGAAGTTGCACAAGAATAAATAAGGCAAAAATAATGAACAATAAAAATTATATAAAATGTTAAAATTAAAATAAAAGAGATGCAACTAATTCTGCAGAAGTAATAAAAAAAAATGTCTAAGATACACTGCAAGAGGAAGGACAACTCAATGTAAAGGACTGCTGGACAAGATAAAAAAAATTACATTTACATTTACAAGTAAAAAATATTACTGGAGACTGAATTAAATGCAAAATGAGCTGTCTGTACTCTTGCTAATAAAGAAATTAATGAATAAAACTGTAAATTAATGTAAAAAGTATAAAATAAAATCACTAAATTGTATGCAAAGAGAGATAACTGGGAAATTTAAATATTTTCTAAGAATGCACAAATAAAATTAAAATATAATGCAAAGACAACATGAGGAAAAAATAATAAAATGAAAAACAAGACTCAAACAATAATGAACTGAGAATAATAATTTTTTATTATTTTTTTTTTATTATCACACCGGCCGATTCCCACCAAGGCAGGGTGGCCCGAAAAAGAAAAACTTTCACCATCATTCACTCCATCACTGTCTTGCCAGAAGGGTGCTTTACACTACAGTTTTTAAACTGCAACATTAATGATTCACACAGATGGTTGGTAGTGAGTCATCTACTGGTACACTGGTTACTGGTAATTTGTTACTAGGAACTGGTACTACTACTGAGACCAGGAGCTCAGAATAATAATGTCAATAGAAAATAATTCACTGCAGAACAAGTGCAACAAAATAAGGTGCAGAAATAATCACTGCAGTAATAAAAGTTACACTGGGAAAATGTTGGTTAAATAATAAAATAAAAATATGAAGAAAAGCTGATTGAACACTTTAACTCGTAATTGTAAATTAGACAAAACAATTTACTCAGAGTAAAGAAAACACTTTACATTAAAAAAAAAAAATTAAAATTACACTAAGAGTGAATTTGTTCAAAGAAATAAGAAAAATATGAATAAAAATAAAACAAGTAACAAAACTGGAAGTGTAACACTTACAAGTGGCGGGCACACACAACATATTCACTTATTCATTTTTTTTGTATATTCTTACAACAAAATCTTGCTGTGACTGATAGGGCAAAAATTGCTGGCAAAAATAATGGTACACAAGTCTGCGAAAAGATCAGGGAATGAGACACTGCTGGCATACGAACAAAGGTACACATAGAAATAAATGGATAATTTTGTATACGACAAATACTGGAGAATACAATGCTGAAAGAACACAAGATAAAAAAAATGAATGAATTACTTCACACGGAGTGACTGACTGGTACACTACACAATAATACTTACTAAAGACATAGAGTAGCATAAAAAAAAACACAGAAAAAAAATATATATGAGATGAGCGATAACACTGAAAAATATTGCAAAAATAATGAGTCAAAGAAACACTGAGTCTACACTGAAAACACAAGGCTTAGAGTACACAAGAAATTCACTATAAATGTCTCACACACGCAAATGTCTTTAAATGCAGGAAAATGTCTCTAGAAAATTATCACTGAAGTCTGGAGTAGAAGACGGAGTGACTAGTGATGAGGGGAAGGTTGTCCTGCGGGTGATGACGCCTACACTCACACTGTCGTCGGAAGAAATGCGCTTTCTCGGTGAACTCACATAACTGGCTTTATCGTTGGTGCTCAGCTACAATCTCTTGACCAATTATGTGAGCCAAAACAGTACTAGGACCCGGTACAAGGGCAGAAAAAAGAAAAACCCCACAGGTAGATGAGGTGGGTGGCGGGGGGTGGGGGCAGCGGGACAAGCTGGCCCTGTGCGCTCTCACTGCCATGCACTTCTCACCACCCACAAGGTGGCTTAACTAAATCACAATGCCACAGGGATGATGAAGACCACTCTTACCAGCATCCAAGCACAAGCGATACATGAAACAATACTTAAGAGGAACTTGCGTGGCTTACTTCTCTCTCTCAGTTGGGTTAGAAGCTGGGTTGGCTGACTGGCTTAACCCACGAGAATGGCTGACTGGAAGACATGTAACGATGCACACAGCATGAAGGAGCAGGTGGATGACAGGAGACAGGCTGGATGGTAGGCTGAGGTAGGCTGACTAGCGTTCACTTCCACAGTCTGGCTTACTGACTGGCTTAATTGCAAAATCCGGGTCAACCCCTCAGAGATTGAAGCAATTAGCACACGAACTAAGCCAGGAAGCTTGAAAAACAGCTGCAACAGGCTTGCAGGCTGGAGTACACAGGGTGGAGAAGAGTGAGGGTAGCGAGTAGCTGGAGGTGGTGGACGGTTCACCTTTGACCTGCCGGCTCCCCACAAACAGTCTTCTAACGTCTGAAATACCCTTAAATCCACGCCCACACCGGTGCCACCATTTGTCATGTGGGTTTTTGATATAGTGGATGGGGTAAGAATACTCACGTAGGCTGGTAGTACGTATAATATAACGGAAAGTATGGGAAGGCACCAACAGACGACCTGCCTCTCTCTGCTCCCTATCTTGACTGACCCATGAGTGCCTACGGGTGAGGGTGTTTGAAATCCTGCTATGGTCAGCAGCAATATGAATACAGTCAATGATTCACACAGATGGTTGGTAGTGAGTCATCTACTGGTACACTGGTTACTGGTAATTTGTTACTAGGAACTGGTACTACTACTGAGACCAGGAGCTCAGACTCGACCCCTGCAACCTCAACTAGGTGAGTACAACTAGGTGAGTACACACACACACACACACACACACACACACACACACACACACACACACACACACACACACACACACACATGGTGGGTGCAGACGTGGGTGCACAAGGCTCCGAGAACCTTCATGTTTTTGAGGCATGCAATAACCGCTAGCAGTAATCAGTGGTAGTGATAAAGTCAGTGAACAAACCTACGAGTGATAACCATAGTTATTAGTTGAAAAAATTCGAGAGGAAACCTGAATTCAGTATTTTTTTTTTAAAGTGCCAAACCGTTGTGGATCTACTAGGCACTGTTGCCACATAGATACAAACATAAAAGGATCAAAGTGAGTGTGAAAATGGGTGATGAAGAATTACCAGCGTTTGGTTAACAAGTGAAATGTGGGGCACCGTAATGTGAGAGTGAAAAAGTTAATAAGCAAAAGGAGAAAGAAAAAATAAAATATACAACAAGGGAAGGTGGCAGTAGGCCTAATGAAGCAGTGACGTCACAACAGTTTGTATGCCATTATACATATAAAGTGTAACACCGAATGTGAAGTGTATTCTGTAATAAGTGAAAAGTGAAATCACTTGAGGAATGCGGGATGCATGAGCATATATGGTTATAAACATCAAGGGTGAAGGAGTTACAAAATAGTGATAGAAGGCCTATGTACAACGACTACGTCATCAGCTTCTGGCAACTTGTCATCACACCGCTGCCAGCGCAAGTGTTGCTCACCTGTTGAGGTTGCATTTTGCAAGGTTGAGTTTTGGTCCTGCATCACTGCTAGATACTGGTCACTCACTCCTGCAAGCCATTTCCAGAATTAGAGTAGAAATAGCATAGACGAGAGTGCAAGGAGTAAAGCGGTAGTGAGGGATAACGTCAGACACTTAAGCTGTGACAAGCTAAATTTTACAGCCTAGCTACTTTCTGAATTTTAGAAGTAGAATCGATAAGTGTTACAAGTATTGGTAAGCTTAGAATTACTGGTATCTACCGGTATTTATTAGCAGTATGAATACTTAGAAGTGGGGGCACACACACACACACACACACATATCACAAACCCCATATCACAAACCTCACCCCAACAGCTGTCCCTTATGGGCATTCTGACCCCACCCCCATCAACACAAACCCCACCTACACCACAGCCCCATATAGGCCCCCACCAAGGCTCTCGCTCCCCCAACCCCAATATACTTGCATGACCACAATGATAGAAAAGAAACTAAAGGTTTGGTACACAAACGCGGATGGAATAACGAATAAACATGAGGAGTGGAATGAAAGAATCAGTGAAAAAACCCCAGACATCATAGCAGTCACAGAAACAAAACTCGCTGAGACAATAACAGACACAATCTTCCCAACAGGATATCAGATCCTGAGGAAAGATAGAAGGAGTAGAGGGGGAGGAGGGGTTGCACTGCTCATAAAACACCAATGGGGATTTGAGGAAATGGAAGGCATGGACATCATTGGAGAAAGAGACTACATTGTAGGTACAATTCAGTCCGGAGAACATAAAGTAGTGATGTATAACCCACCACAGAACTGCAGGAGGCCAAGAGAGGAGTACGAAGAAAACAACAGGGTGATGGTGGACACACTGGCTGAGGTGGCAAGAAGAGCTCACTCGAGCAGAGCAAAGTTACTGGTAATGGGCGATTTCAACCACAGGGAGATCGACTGGGAAAACCTGGAGCCACATGGGGGTCCCGAAACATGGAGAGCCAAGATGATGGATGTGGTACTTGAAAACCTCATGCATCAACATGTCAGGGACACAACCAGAGAGAGGGGGGAGGATGAGCCAGCAAGACTGGATCTTGTGTTCACCCTGAGCAGTTCAGACATTGAGGACATCACTTACGAGAGGCCCCTTGGAGCTAGCGATCATGTGGTTCTGAGTTTTGACTATATAGTAGAGTTACAAGTGGAGAAGGTAACAGGAACTGAAGGGGACAGGCCAAACTATAAAAGGGGGGACTACACAGGTATGAGAAACTTCCTGCAGGAGGTTCAGTGGGACAGAGAAATGGTAGGAAAATCAGTAAACGAGATGATGGAATATGTGGCAACAAAGTGCAAGGAGGCAGAGGAAAGTTTTGTTCCCAAGGGAAACAGAAATAATAGGAAGACCAAAACGAGTCCTTGGTTTACCCGAAGGTGTAGGGAGGCAAAAACTAAGTGCAACAGAGAATGGAAAAGGTACAGGAGGCATAGGACCCAGGAAAACAAGGAGATTAGTAGAAGAGCCAGAAACGAGTATGCGCAGATAAGGAGGGAGGCCCAGCGACAGTATGAAAACGACATAGCATCGAAAGTCAAATCTGACCCGAAACTGCTGTATAGCCACATTAGGAGGAAGACAACAGTCAAGGACCAGGTGATAAGGCTGAGGAAAGAAGGTGGAGAACTCACAAGAAACGATCAAGAGGTATGTGAGGAGCTCAACACGAGATTTAAGGAAGTATTTACAGTAGAGACAGGAAGGACTCTGGGGAGACAGACCAGATGGGGACACCAACAAGGAATACACCAACAAGTGTTGGACGACATACATACAGATGAGGAGGAGGTGAAGAAACTGCTAAGGGACATCGATGCCTCAAAGGCAATGGGACCGGACAACATCTCTCCGTGGGTCCTTAGAGAGGGAGCAGATATGTTGTGCGTACCACTTACCACAATCTTCAACACATCCCTGGAAACTGGGCAACTACCTGAGGTATGGAAGACGGCAAATGTAGTTCCCATTTTCAAAAAAGGAGACAGAAAAGAGGCACTAAACTATAGACCTGTGTCATTGACGTGTATAGTATGCAAAATTATGGAGAAGATTATCAGGAGGAGAGTGGTGGAGCACCTGGAACGGAACAGGAGTATAAATGCCAACCAGCACGGATTCACGGAAGGCAAATCCTGTGTCACAAACCTTCTGGAGTTTTATGATAAAATAACAGAAGTAAGACAAGAGAGAGAGGGGTGGGTTGATTGCATCTTCTTGGACTGCAAGAAGGCCTTTGACACAGTTCCTCACAAGAGATTAGTGCAAAAGCTAGAGCATCAGGCGCATATAACAGGAAGGGCACTGCAATGGATCAGAGAATACCTGACAGGGAGGCAACAACGAGTCATGGTATGTAATGATGTATCACAGTGGGCACCTGTGACGAGCGGGGTCCCACAGGGGTCGGTCCTAGGACCAGTGCTATTTTTGGTATATGTGAACGACATGACGGAAGGGTTAGACTCAGAAGTGTCCCTGTTTGCAGATGATGTGAAGTTAATGAGGAGAATTAAATCTGATGAGGACCAGGCAGGACTTCAAAGAGACCTGGACAGACTGGACACCTGGTCCAGCAAATGGCTTCTCGAATTTAATCCTGCCAAATGCAAAGTCATGAAGATAGGGGAAGGGCACAGAAGACCACAGACAGAGTATAGGCTAGGTGGCCAAAGACTGCAAACCTCACTCAAGGAGAAAGATCTTGGGGTGAGTATAACACCGAGCATGTCTCCGGAAGCACACATCAATCAGATAACTGCTGCAGCATATGGGCGCCTGGCAAACCTGAGAACAGCATTCCGACACCTTAGTAAGGAATCATTCAAGACACTGTACACCGTGTATGTCAGGCCCATACTGGAGTATGCAGCACCTGTTTGGAACCCGCACTTGATAAAGCACGTCAAGAAACTAGAGAAAGTACAAAGGTTTGCAACAAGGTTAGTTCCAGAGCTATGGGGAATGTCCTATGAAGAAAGATTAAGGGAAATCGGCCTGACGACACTGGAGGACAGGAGGGTCAGGGGAGACATGATAACGACATATAAAATACTGCGTGGAATAGACAAGGTGGACAAGGACAGGATGTTCCAGGGAGGGGACACAGAAACAAGAGGCCACAATTGGAAGTTGAAGACACAAATGAGTCAGAGAGATAGTAGGAAGTATTTCTTCAGTCATAGAGTTGTAAGGCAGTGGAATAGCCTAGAAAATGACGTAGTGGAGGCAGGAACCATACACAGTTTTAAGACGAGGTTTGATAAAGCTCATGGAGCGGGGAGAGAGAGGGCCTAGTAGCAACCGGTGAAGAGGCGGGGCCAGGAGCTAGGACTCGACCCCTGCAACCACAAATAGGTGAGTACAAATAGGTGAGTACACACACACACACACACACACACACATACACACACACACACACACACACACACACACACACACACATACACACACACATACACACACACATACACACACATACACACACACATACACACATACATACACATACACACACATATACACACATACACACACACATACACACACACACACACACACACACACACACACACACACAGACACACACACATACACACACACACATACACATACACTCATACACACAGAGGAACAAGCACTTGTAAGCTGTAGTACACACGCAAACACACACATACACAGGATTTCACACCGTCCTGTGAACTGACCATCTGAACCTCGCTCCTTCTCTCTCTCTCCCTCTCTTCCTATCCTAGGTAGAGACCTATCTCTCTCTACCTATCTCACTCTTTACCTATATCTCTCTCTCTACCTATCACTCTCTACCTATCTCTCTCTCTCTCTTCCCTCTCCCATCTCTCCCCTCTAACATCTCTTCCCTCTAACACCTCCCCCCCTCTAACATCTCTCCCCCTCTAACATCTCTCCCCTCCCATTATCTCTCCCCTCTCCCTTTTCCCATCTCTCTCCCCTCCTCCCCTCTCTCTCCCCCTAGCCTCTCTCTCCCCCTAGCCTCTCTCTCCCCCTAGCCTCTCTCTCCCCTCTCGCTCTTCCATCTCCCCCCTCTTTCCCCCTTCTCCCGCTCTCTCCCCCCTCTCTCTCCCCCTCTCTTTGCCTTCTCTCTCTCTCTCTCCCTCCTTCTCTCCCTCTCTCCCTCTCTCTCTCTCTCTCTCTCTCTTTCCCTCTCTCTCTCTCTCTTTCTCTCTCTCTCTCTCTCTCTCTCTCTTGCTCTCTCTCTTCCCCATTTTCCCTTCTCACTCTCCCCCTCTCCTACCCTTCCCTTCACTCTCTCTCCCCCCTCTCTCTCTCTCACTCTCACTCTCACTCTCTCTTCCCCTTTTTCCTTCTCACTATCCCCCTCTCTCTACCTTCCCTTCCCTCTCTCTCTCTCTCTCTCTCTCTCTCTCTCTCTCTCTCTCTCTCCATCTCTTCCCCATTTTTCCCTTCTCACTCTCCCCCTCTCCTTCCCTTCCCTTCTCTCTCTTCCCCCCCCTCTCACACTCTCTCTCCCCCTTTCCTTTCTCACTCTTCCCCTCTCTCTCTCCTACCTTTCCCTTCTCTCTTCTCTCACAAAAAAAAAAATGGTGGGGACTCGCAGGAACCAAGGATCAGATGAGAATGGTTCTGGTAGGGAGGAGTGGATGGAGGAGTAGTGGAAAAGGATGGAACAAGAGTGGGAGAGAAAATTAGGAGAGCTTTCTGAAAAAAATGGAGAAAGAGCTCTCTGTGAAATTGGAAAAGAGGCTGGAGAAGGAGACAAAGAATTGGGAGGCACAAGTCGAAACTGCAGTAGCCAAGATAAGGGTCCTAGAAGTTGAGATAAATAGGCTGAAGCGAGTTACAGGGGCAGTGACCAGAGAAGACACAGCATATGAAGCCGTGAGGCCGAACAGGAAGGAAGGAATTATGAATTATGCTAAGGTCATATCAGCCTGACAAGGAGGGCCAAGGAGTGAAAGGGAAGCACACCTGGTTGCAGATGGAGAGGGTGATAGGTCGAATGCTGAGGCACAACCATTCTATCAAGAACCACTGGAAAAATCAAGGGAGAAACTGACCACATACAGGCAGGATCCAGAGTCACAGAGGGTGAGGCAATGGGAGGAGGAAAGGGCAAAATCAGTGTTTATCCATGGGCTTCAGGAGAGAGAGAGGAAAGGACACACACTGAAAGGCAGCAGGAAGAAAGAAAGGAGATTGAGAAAATCATCACGGAAATAAGTGAAGAGATGGACGAGATTGTAAATTTTCAGAGAATAGGGGGATACTCGAAGGGGAGAAACCGACCAATCAAGCTGATTCTCAGGACGGAAACAGTACGGAACAGGATCCTCCAAGAGAAACCACGATTGAAATACTCGGAAGAGTACAAGAGGGTGTTCCTAGACAGAGACAGAACACAATCAGAATGACAGCAGCTGAGGGAGAGGACAAAAAAGCGAAAGGAGCTAGGAAAAGAGACAAGAATGGAACCAGCAGAGGTCAGTCAGAGCAGAACAGTACAGCAAGGGCAAGCACACACACAACTATTCTCAGAAACATACAACCTATCACACCATCCCAACACACACTACAATCCATACCCACAGCCTCCACCCAACACCGAGCTATAGAATCCCACAGTATGCTACCAGGTCTCCCACCCTCACAGGCCCCCCAAACCACAGTGTTGGAAAGGAAACTGAAGGTATGGTACACAAACGCTGATGGAATAACAAATAAGTGGGAGGAGTGGCATGAAAGAGTCAAAGAGGCATCACCGGACATCATAGCTCTCACAGAAACCAAGCTTACAGGTATGATAACAGATGCCATCTTTCCAACGGGATACCAAATCCTGAGGAAAGACAGAGGGAACAGGGGGGGTGGAGGAGTGGCATTGCTGATCAAAAATCGCTGGAATTTTGATGAGCTGGAGAGAGGAGACAGCGGAGAAGAAAGTGATTACATAGCGGGAACGCTTCACTCTGGAGGTCCCAAGGTGGTAATAGCAGTGATGTATAACCCACCACAGAACAGCAGGAGGCCAAGGCAAGAGTACACTGAGAGCAATAGAGCGATGGTTGACACACTGGTTAGAGTGGCCAGAAGAGCTCAAGCATGCAGGGAAAAGCTCCTGATCGTGGGTGACTTTAATCACAAGGAGATCGATTGGGAGAACTTGGACCCACATAGGGGCCAAGATACATGGAGGTTTAAGATGATGGAGGTGGTACTGGAAAACTTCATGTACCAACACTTAAGGGACACTACAAGAGAGAGAGGAGAGGATGAACCAGCAAGGCTGGACTTAGTATTCACCTTGAGTAGTGCAGATATCGAGGACATCACATATGAAAGACCCCTTGGGGCCAGTGACCATGTGGTTTTAAGCTTCGAATACACAGTAGAGCTACAAGTGGAGGGAGAAGCAGGAAGGCCAGGACGAATGAAGCCAAACTACAAGAAAGGGGACTACACGGGAATGAGGAACTTCCTGAATGGGGTTCAGTGGGACAGAGAACTGGCAGGGAAGCCAGTTAATGAGATGATGGAATATGTAGCAACAAAATGCAAGGAGGCTGAGGAGAGGTTTGTACCCAAGGGTAACAGGAATAATGAAAAAGCCAGGATGAGCCCATGGTTTACCCAAAGGTGCAGGGAGGCAAAAACCAAGTGTGCTAGGGAATGGAAGAAATATAGAAGGCAAAGGACCCAGGAGAATAAGGAGAGCAGTCGTAGAGCCAGAAACGAATATGCACAGATAAGAAGGGAGGCCCAAAGACAATATGAAAATGACATAGCAGCGAAAGCCAAATCTGACCTGAAACTGTTGTACAGCCACATCAGGAGGAAAACAACAGTCAAGGACCAGGTAATCAGGCTAAGGAAGGAAGGAGGAGAGACAACAAGAAATGACCATGAAGTATGTGAGGAACTCAACAAGAGATTCAAAGAAGTGTTCACAGAGGAGACAGAAGTGGCTCCAGAAAGACGGAGAGGTGGGGCACACCACCATGTGCTGGACACAGTGCACACAACCGAGGAAGAAGTGAAGAGGCTTCTGAGTGAGCTAGATACCTCAAAGGCAATGGGGCCAGATAACATCTCCCCATGGGTATTGAGAGAGGGAGCAGAGGCGCTATGTGTACCCCTAACAACAATATTCAATACATCTATCGAAAGAGGGAGATTGCCTGAGGCATGGAAGACAGCAAATGTAGTCCCAATCTTTAAAAAAGGAGACAGACATGAAGCATTAAACTACAGACCAGTGTCACTGACATGTATAGTATGCAAAATCATGGAGAAGATTATCAGGAGAAGAGTGGTGGAACACCTAGAAAGGAATGATCTCATCAACAGCAGCCAACATGGTTTCAGGGACGGGAAATCCTGTGTCACAAACCTACTGGAGTTCTATGACATGGTGACAGCAGTAAGACAAGAGAGAGAGGGGTGGGTGGATTGCATGTTCTTGGACTGCAAGAAGGCGTTTGACACAGTTCCACACAAGAGATTGGTGCAAAAACTGGAGGACCAAGCAGGGATAACAGGGAAGGCACTACAATGGATCAGGGAAGACTTGTCAGGAAGACAGCAGCGAGTCATGGTATGTGGCGAGGTGTCAGAGTGGGCACCTGTGACCAGCGGGGTCCCACAGGGGTCAGTCTTAGGACCAGTGCTGTTTCTGGTATTTGTGAACTACATGACGGAAGGAATAGACTCTGAGGTGTCCCTGTTTGCAGATGACGTGAAGTTGATGAGAAGAATTCACTTGATCGAAGACCAGGCAGAACTACAAAGGGATCTGGACAGGCTGCAGACCTGGTCCAGCAATTGGCTTCTGGAGTTCAATCCCACCAAGTGCAAAGTCATGAAGATTGGGGAAGGGCAAAGAAGACCGCAGACGGAGTAAAGTCTAGGGGGCCAGAGACTATAAACCTCACTCAAGGAAAAAGATCTTGGGGTGAGTATAACACCAGGCACATCTCCTGAAGCGCACATCAATCAAATAACTGCTGCAGCATATGGGCGCCTAGCAAACCTCAGAACAGCATTCCGACATCTTAATAAGGAATCGTTCAGGACCCTGTACACCGTGTACGTTAGGCCCATATTGGAGTATGCGGCACCAGTTTGGAACCCACACCTAGCTAAGCACGTAAAGAAACTAGAGAAAGTGCAAAGGTTTGCAACAAGACTAGTCCCAGAGCTAAGAGGTATGTTCTACGAGGAGAGGTTAAGGGAAATCAACCTGACGACACTGGAGGACAGGAGAGATAGGGGGGACATGATAACGACATACAAAATACTGAGAGGAATTGACAAGGTGGACAAAGACAGGATGTTCCAGAGATTGGACACAGTAACAAGGGGACACAGTTGGAAGATGAAGACACAGATGAATCACAGGGATGTTAGGAAGTATTTCTTCAGCCACAGAGTAGTCAGTAAGTGGAATAGTTTGGGAAGCGATGTAGTGGAGGCAGGATCCATACATAGCTTTAAGCAGAGGTATGATAAAGCTCAGGGTTCAGGGAGAGTGACCTAGTAGCGAAGAGGCGGGGCCAGGAGCTCGGACTCGACCCCCGCAACCTCAACTAGGTGAGTACAACTAGGTGAGTACACACACACACACACACACACACACACACACATCAGATCCTGAGAAAAGATAGAAGGAGTTGAGGGGGAGGAGGAATTGCACTGCTCATGAGAAACCGATGGGGATTTGAGGAAATGGAATGCATGGATGTGATTGGAGAAAGAGACTACACGGTAGGAACAATTCAGTCTGGAGAACATAAAGTAGTCATTGGAGTGATATATAACCCACCACAGAACTGCAGGAGGCCAAGAGAGGAATACGAAGAAAACAACTGGGCGATGGTGGACACACTGGCTGAGGTGGCAAGAAGAGCTCACTCGAGCAGAACAAAATTACTGGTAATGGGCGATTTCAACCACAGGGAGATCGACTGGAGCCACATGGGGGTCCCGAAACATGGAGAGCCAAGATGATGGATGTGGTGCTTGAAAACCTCATGCATCAACATGTCAGGGACACTACCAGAGAGAGAGGGGAGGATGAGCCAGCAAGACTGGATCTTGTGTTCACCCTGAGCAGTTCAGACATTGAGGACATCACTTACGAGAGGCCCCTTGGAGCTAGCGATCAAGTGGTTCTGAGTTTTGAATATATAGTAGAGTTACAAGTGGAGAAAAAACAGGAACTGAATGGGAAAAGCCAAACTACGAAAGGGGAAACTACACAGGTATGAGGAGCTTCCTGCAAGAGATTCAGTGGGACAGAGACCTGGTAGGAAAATCAGTAGACGAGATGATGGAATATGTAGCAACAAAGTGCAAGGAGGCAGAGGAAAGGCTTATTCCCAAGGGAAACATAAATAATAGGAAGACCAAAGTGAGTCCTTGGTTTACCCGAAGGTGTAGGGAGGCAAAAACTAAGTGCATCAGAGAATGGAAAAGGTACAGGAGGCAAAGAACCCAGGAGAATAAGAAGATTAGTAGAAGAGCCAGAAATGAGTACGCACAGATAAGGAGGGAGGCCCAACGACAGTACGAAAACGACATAGTATCGAAAGTCAAGTCTGACCCGAAACTGCTGTATAGCCACATTAGGAGGAAGACAACAGTCAAAGACCAGGTGATAAGGCTGAGGAAAGAAGGTGGAGAACTCACAAGAAATGATCAAGAGGTATGTGAGGAACTCAACATGAGATTTAAGGAAGTATTTACAGTGGAGACAGGAAGGCCTCTCGGGGGACAGACCAGATGGGGACACAAGCAAGGAATATACCAACAAGTGTTGGATGACATACATACAGATGAGGAGGAGGTGAAGAAACTGCTAAGGGACATCGATACCTCAAAGGCAATGGGACCGAACAACATCTCCCCGTGGGTCCTTAGAGAGGGAGCGGATATGTTGTGTGTGCCTCTTACCACAATCTTCAACATGTCCCTGGAAACTGGGCAACTACCTGAGGTATGGAAAACAGCAAATGTAGTTTCCATTTTTAAAAAAGGAGACAGAAAAGAGGCACTAAACTATAGACCTGTGTCACTGATGTGTATAGTATGCAAAGTTATGGAGAAGATTATCAGGAGGAGAGTGGTGGAGCACCTGGAACGGAACAAGAGTATAAACGCCAACCAGCATGGATTCATGGAAGGAAAATCCTGTGTCACAAACCTTCTGGAGTTTTATGATAAAGTAACAGAAGTAAGACACGAGAGAGAGGGGTGGGTTGATTGTATCTTCTTGGACTGCAAGAAGGCCTTTGACACAGTTCCTCACAAGAGATTAGTGCAGAAGCTAGAGGATCAGGCTCATATAACAGGAAGGGCACTGCAATGGATCAGAGATTACCTGACAGGGAGGCAACAACGAGTCATGGTACGTAATGATGTATCACAATGGGCACCTGTGACGAGCGGGATCCCACAGGGGTCGGTCCTAGGACCAGTGCTATTTTTGGTATATGTGAACGACATGATGGAAGGGTTAGACTCAGAAGTGTCCCTGTTCGCAGACGATGTGAAGTTAATGGGGAGAATTAAATCAGATGAGGACCGGGCAGGACTTCAAAGAGACCTGGACAGACTGGACACCTGGTCCAGCAACTGGCTTCTCGAATTTAATCCCGCCAAATGCAAAGTCATGAAGATAGGGGAAGGGCAAAGAAGACCGTAGACAGAGTATAGGCTAGGTGGCCAAAGACTGCAAACCTCGCTCAAGGAGAAAGATCTTGGAGTGAGTATAACACCGAGCATGTGTCCGGAAGCACACATCAACCAGGTAACTGCTGCAGCATGTGGGCGCCTGGCAAACCTGAGAACAGCGTTCCGATACCTTAATATGGAATCGTTCAAGACACTGTACACCGTGTACGTCAGGCCCATACTGGAGTATGCAGCACCTGTTTGGAACCCGCACTTGATAAAGCACATCAAGAAACTAGAGAAAGTGCAAAGGTTTGCGACAAGGTTAGTTCCAGAGCTAAGGGGAACGTCTTATGAAGAAAGGTTAAGGGAAATCGGCCTGACGACACTAGAGGACAGGAGGGTCAGTGGAGACATGATAACGACATGTAAAATACTGTGCAGAATAGACAAGGTGGACAAAGACAGGATGTTCCAGGGAGGGGACACAGAAACAAGAGGTCACAATTGGAAGCTGAAGACACAGATGAGCCAGAGAGATATTAGGAAGTATTTCTTCAGTCATAGAGTTGTCAGGCAGTGGAATAGCCTAGAAAGTGATGTAGTGGAGGCAGGAACCATACATAGTTTTAAGACGAGGTATGATAAAGCTCATGGAGAGGGCAGAGAGAGGACCCAGTAGCAACCGGTGAAGAGGCGGGGCCAGGAGCTAGGACTCGATCCCTGCAACCACAAATAGGTGAGAACAAATAGGTGAGTACACACACACACACACACACACCAGGTAAACTCCAGGTACACACACTCGTGGAAGAGTCACGCTGTTTGAGCTCGTGTTTTGGTGATAATTTCTGACTGTGCCATAAGGAATAGAGTGTGGGATATAGGCGTGTGCACGCATGAGAGTGCATATAGTCACTTAAGCCCCGAAAAAAAGGAAATATAAGTGATCACAGAAAAGAAAACAAAGGAAATAGTGGTGAGTATTAAGTGGAGGCCGTTGGAAGGGTGAACGGTTGTGTCAGGCCTAAATAGTGTTGCCATAATAACGCAGTGGGGTATTTTGAAGAATAAGTGCGACTCATGACCAGGGAGATAAGAGATATGTATAGATGTGTCAGTAAATACAGTGAGTGAGTGAAAAAATTAGAAGAGCTAGAGACTATTGTGCATACAGGAAGTTAGTGGAAAAATTACCGAGAAGCATCAAGCTTCTTCAACTTCTGGGACATTATTATTATTATAATCAAGGGGGAAGCGCTAAACCCGGAGGATTATACAGCGCCTGGGGGGGGGGATGTGGAAGGCATTCAGGCTTATTTCGGGGAACTGGAGCACAGATCTAATTCCCTAAATCAAGAGCCCCTCACCAACATCAAGGAACCTTCCTTGAGGGGTACTTCTGGGACAGGACAGACCCGCAACGTTACTCCACTGCCAGCCGCAAGTAATATTCACCTAGTTTGAGTTGCATGGGGTCAATAGTACCTGTCTCTAGCTGGAATTGGGGGTCACTCTCCTCGAGCTATCAGAATTAGAATAAGCAGCATTTACAGGCATTTAATAGAATTTAGAGGTAGCAGCATATAGGCGAAGCCTAGCATATTTATTTTTGAACGTAATTTTAAACGCATAAGACAGTACAGTGGGAACCAAGAGATCGGGTACATATACAATACATATGTAGTACATACGTGGGAAATAAGGACTGTTTACATAAACATATGCACACACATTTGGTGAGAACAGCACTGCTGTTAGGCACTTGAATAGCTGTAGCACACACACACACACACACACACATATGCACACACACACACAATCAGCGACGAGGCGGGGCCAGGAGCTATGACTCGACCCCTGCAACAACAAATAGGTGAGTACAAATAGGTGAGTACACACACACACACAACACACACACACACACACACACACACACACACACACACACACACACACACACACACACACACACTCGTGGAAGAGTCACGCGGTTTGAGCTCGTGTTTTGGTGATAATTTCTGACTGTGCCATAAGGAATAGAGTGTGGGATATAGGCGTGTGCACGCATGAGAGTGCATATAATCACTTAAGACCCGAAAAAAGGAAATATAAGTGATCACAGAAAAGAAAACAAAGGAGATAGTTGCTGAGTGTTTAGTGGAGGCCGTTGGAAGGGTGAACGGTTGTGTCAGGCCTAAATAGTGTGAAGTTGATGAGAAGAATTCATTCGATCGAAGACCAGGCAGAACTACAAAGGGATCTGGACAGGCTGCAGACCTGGTCCATTAACTGGCTCCTGGAGTTCAATCCCACCAAGTGCAAAGTCATGAGGATTGGGGAAGGGCAAAGAAGACCGCAGACAGAGTACAGTCTAGGGGGCCAGAGACTACAAACATCACTCAAGGAAAAAGATCTTGGGGTGAGTATAACACCAGGCACATCTCCTGAAGCGCACATCAACCAAATAACTGCTGCAGCATATGGGCGCCTGGCAAACCTCAGAACAGCATTCCGACATCTTAGTAAGGAATCGTTCAGGACCCTGTACACTGTGTACGTTAGGCCCATATTAGAGTATGCGGCACCAGTTTGGAACCCACACCTAGCCAAGCATGTAAAGAAACTAGAGAAAGTGCAAAGGTTTGCAACAAGACTAGTCCCAGAGTTAAGAGGTATGTCCTATGAGGAGAGGTTAAGGGAAATCAACCTGACGACACTGGAGGACAGGAGAGATAGGGGGGACATGATAACGACTTACAAAATACTGAGAGGAATTGACAAGGTGGACAAAGACAGGATGTTCCAGAGACTGGACACAGCAACACGGAGACACAGTTGGAAGCTGAAGACACAGATGAATCAAAGGGATGTTAGGAAGTATTTCTTCAGCCACAGAGTAGTCAGGAAGTGGAATAGTTTGGGAAGCGATGTAGTGGAGGCAGGATCCATACATAGCTTTAAGCAGAGGTACGATAAAGCTCATGGTTCAGGGAGAGTGACCTAGTAGTGACCAGTGAAGAGGCGGGGCCAGGAGCTTGGACTCGACCCCTGCAACCTCAACTAGGTGAGTACAACTAGGTGAGTACACACACACACACACACACACACACACAGTGTTGGAGACAGTGTAGTGGGTCATAAGCGCCAGGCTCCGGGAATCTTAGTGCTTTAAGGGCGTGTTTTAGCAGCTAGAAGCAACCAGTGTTAGTGAGAACGTCAGTGAACAACCCTACAAATGATAACCAATGTATTAGCAAAAATAAATAAAGTAAAGGCGAGAAAGCCTGAAATTATACAACAAAATTTCAAAGTGCCAGTTCGTTGAGGCCTAGTTGGCACTTGTTGCCACACTGTTACAAATATACAAAGTACAAAGCGAGTGACTAAAGAGAAAATATCAAATAGAATTAAGAGAGGTTGTCTAACGAGAAACTGTGATGTAGCACACAGCCAACGTGAACAAGCTAGCCAGAAAGGGGATATATATATATATATATATATATACATACTTATACATAAATATATATAAGCAGAGGTTGGCTAGCAGTAGGCCTGAGGAAGTAGGCCGCCATAACAGGTTGGGTGTCATCACAAATAAGAAGTGTACTTACCAAAAGTGAAGTGTAAATTATAAAAGTAGCAGTATACAAGGGATAAGTGTGGTAAATGAGGACTCAAAAGGGCAACGAGAAAAGAATAGCTGAAGAAGTCAGAGGTGGAAGGGCGAGGTGCATGAGTCATCGTACAGCGAGTATCGTACAGCGAGCATCGTACATCAGGCATCTGGATGGACGTCCCCTCTGAGGAGTAACGTACAAATCACCTGTTTGTGGTTGGCGGGAGGTTTTTGAGTGGTAGAGCCGGCCCTACGGTCACTGATAGCTCGCTATCTAAACCCTGCTCCAGAGCGATTATCATACATACAACACCTAGCAGTAGTAGGAAGATAAAATTTGTAGGAGCAAGGAATAGGCAGGAGGATTAAGTCGGGGCTAATGGGACTACAGCCCTGACAACAGTTTCGAGAGATAATGTTTTAGGACACAA